>NC_056741.1:823590492-823612992 GCF_019279795.1 Protopterus annectens | reverse complement strand
CTTTGGAAGCAAACGAAAAGCGCTTCATTCTTTTGTATTAAAACAGAACTCAAAGACTTTTTCTGCTTGCCGTTCTTGTGTTCATTTGTTCCAGTTTGTCGTGGGCAGTGTGCTTGTTAACAGATGGATTAAACCTTGACTATGATGATACTGGTTTCAGAAATGCCCCAGCACTAGGGACTGGAAGACATGACCAGGGAAGGAGAAGTTAGCAATTCTCTTATCTTGGGCAAGAGAGGCAGCCCAATCTATTGTTATAATGACAACCAGTAGAGGCTGGGGGAAGGGGGTTGCAGTAAGGAAGGCGGCCCAAAGAACCAGAAACAAGCACCCACAAAGCAGTGCATTCACAGACTGTAGCCAGGGTTAGTGTATCTTTGAAGGTGTGCATGCATCAGAGGCTGCTATTTTATAATTCCCACTTATAGTCCCAGGAAAATGGTAGTGGGAGATAAGTAGGATAAACAAAATACCTAAGCCCTGGCTGATGGTGACTTCACTGCTGGAGTGAACCTGTGCCATTTCCTAGTCAGCTGGCAGTAAAGTTACCACACTGCCCTCAGTTATGCTCCCATCTGAGAATAGCATCCTTCTTTGAGTGTAAGCTAAACCCCTGGATAAAGAGCACAGGAGGGGCTGGCTGATAGTAAGAGCAGCCTAAGTTAAAAGGTTTCATTAAAAATGATTGATTATCCTTCCGGATTCATATAGAGAAACACATTTTGACCACAGGAAAAACAGCTTGGCCAACCTGCACTAACACTTTTTACTACCTATGGGAGAAGCTGCAGATGCCATTTAACCAACATCTTCTTTCATTTTTCTTCCTCCTAGTAAAAAAAGTCACCTTATGGCTGTCCTGTACGGTCTTGAATTTTAGGAAGTGGTATAATCAAGGAACTAAATAATATGAATGTTGTTTGCATTTATCTTAATTTTTTTCAGTTTTCCTCATTTACTTTGGCATTCTGGTAGGTTTTAGCTAACTGTCTGTCTAGCACACTTCATAGTTAAATTCCAAACTATAGAAATATAAACATGCAAACCCATTGATATGAATAATATACTGCCTTCCCTTGTGATACGGAAGTGTTCTGATCCATCCCATTCAGAGCTATGCAGACTCACACACACTACAGTTAAACAAGTGATCTCTATAGCAACAGTTACTATGTTAAGACACGGTTAACTCTCAAATGCAAAATCAGCAAACCATTTGGCATTTATGAAATGCATAACAAGGGTTTAATTACCATTAATTGGTATCATATTGAAATTGTCTTTCTTGTAAGTCAAAGATATCCTGGTATATCCACCAAAGCACTCACAAGTAGACCCATTACTACAGATGAACAAAACATTCATTTCTAGAGATCAATAGATAATTTTGCAAAATTTCTCAAAAAGAACTTTCTGTTCATCTCATTACTGAAAAATACTGCTACAGATATTATAGAAACTGTTGAAAAGATGGCTAAACAAATATTGCAAAATAAGTAGTTTGTATCACATGCACACCTTTCAAACACTGTTAATCTGAAGCAAATAGAAAAAATGCAAGTTATGTCATGATTTTCTCAAAAGTGTAAAATTCTACTGCTTATGAGAAACTTGGGCTGCCTATGTGATGTTTTCTGCAGTATTTTTACTGACCTGTGTAGTCTTGTGGTCTGCTTTAAACTTATCAAGTTTCTCAATGATAATACTCTACTGTGCTTCGCTGCAACATGACCAACCTGCCAGGAACACAGCTACCAAATTTGTTTTAAAAAAAAGACAGCCAGTTAGCATCTGGGAAGTAACCTTTTTCTTCTTATTTTATACATTGCAATGCACTAATGTCAATTTAAAATTCACGTTCTGTGTTGTGCACTATACTGAGCAGTTGTGGTTTGTATTGTATGGAGCTACACATAGCAGTGGTATCCAGCATGATAGTGCATGGGATCATATTGTATTGTATTGTATTATGCTATATTGTACAGAACTGAACTGTCCTCTGATTGTTTCACTCACCCCTTATGTATCATACAACTACTTTACTGTGCTGTATTATACTTTATTACCTTGTTTTTGAACTCTCTGCTGTTCTCAGTCTGTGTCTGCCTCATCTGTTGTCAGCCTCCAAGCACTAGGCACTTTGAAACAGCATATAGACTGCCATATGCTTACTGATAACCATTTTCTATTACAGAAGAATGTGAAAGATGCAAATACATACTGGAACGAGAGGCAAACCTTTCACACTAACAGGGTATTTGTACTCATACCAATGCCACATTTACATACTACAAGACAAGCATATAACATTCCTATGTTGAAATGTACCAACTTACTTCTGAAGTCACAGATATTTCTATGATATTACACTGTACATCCATATGCAGTGCAGCCAAACTTCATCAATACGCTAACATTTCTTCTATGCCACATACAACTTCTTCAACCCCCACAACAGACAAGAGTCATCAGAGTCACCTACACAAGTCCAATCTTAAGGCTTTAATATAAAAAGGTCATGACTCATGTAGGTATAAATGACTTGCAAAACACTTCCTTAGACTATATGAACAGAGATGTGATGAAGCTGTTTGAATATGTCTCTAGGGCTGGAAGGAAAACTAGGCTTGAATATAATCTTACTATTACTGGTAATAATACTATTATCTAAGCAGATCATGATTGACTTTAATAACTGTCTTAGTTATTGGCATTATTTTGAGAGGGCCCAGTGTGTGCTAGTAGTGAGGACATAGAAGATTCCCCCAACCTCTTTTGCCAATTGTGGCCTGCACCTATCTCATCAGGTCTTTCCTATACTAGCAAATGATTTCTTTATCTCCATAATGTCTCTTTTAGGTTATGTAAGTCTGCTCTAGCTACTAACCTAGTAAATAAAAATTCTAGTCTGGCAAATGTTCAATGTAAATAATAAAACTAAAATAAAACACACTGTACTGAGTGCATAATAGATAGAAACCCGCCTTTATTAAATACACCAGCCAAAGGAATATTAAGCGCTTTCATCCCTACATCCTGGGACTTCATCAGAATACATAAAAACCTTCTAATGCACAGCTTAAATATTCCTCTTTGAACTGCAATAGGCGCAACACAAATTAATAATTTCCCGTCATACATTTTACAACTATCCATATACAAAATTATGGGTGGAGAAAACAAAACCAAACAGGGGAGACAAAAATTATACATATATGAAACAACCAAAATTCTGATGAAGTCCCAGGGTGCAGGGACAAAAGCACTTAATATTTATTTGGTTGGTATATTTAATAAAGGCAGATTTTTATCTATTATGCTCTCGGTACATTCCCGGTCAACAAATGTTAAATAAATAAATAAATAAATAAAATAAAGGCAGATTTTTATCTATTATGCTCTCGGTACAGTGCATTTTATTTTAGTTTTATTGTTATGTGGTTATTCACACTACACCTTTTCTTTGAAATATTCAGTGTTACACTGCTTAATACTGGGAACCTAAAAAAGCAAACACTTTCCCTCATAGCCTTCTTACTGGTGAAAAATGTACATATTTGTATTTTCACTGAAAACTGGTTCCAGACTAGTAGCAGCATGTTTTCCTTGTCTGGCTTCTCTGCCTTCTGCTAATTAAGACATGCAAGGGCAAATAACACTCACTCTGGTAGTGGCATGTCTGTCTTTTTTCTAAAACACAATCACTTCTGGAATAATTGACTAGTCCAATGACCTCAAACTCTTTCATATCCTAATATCAGTAAATAGAATCTCATGCCACATTATGGCCAACTACAGAGCACTGTTCACAACAGCTACAAATTATAAAATATATCTTAAAAAACGATTGTCTCTTTTCATTAACCCAAACTCCATTTGTCTAGGGGACTTTATGCATCTATAAACTATCACACCTACATCTTTACAAATAATGCAAGGCTTCCTTGAATATATCATTGCACTCACTATAATAGATAATGTGTATCATTTTCAGTACAAAACATATTGAAACATTTCAGCTGAGTGATCCATAATATCTTCAAAAACATGATTTTAAGTACAGTCAGAATATTTAACACACTTTTTAAAAACATGCCTGTATGTTGAGTATATATATAAGACTGGCAGATTGCAGAGAGTGTTAAGGCTGTGCACTGTAGTTCAAGTGGTACAGGGTTTGATTCCCTCAGCCCTCATTTGTCTACTGTGTGATCTTGGGCAAGTTACTTAACCAGACAGTGCTTAGTGGCAACTGGGAATTTGGGCTAGACTCCTTAATGGTCCCCTGGATTGTAAGTCTAATAACTATCTATGAACCTATATATGTTTCTAAGAAACATAGAATATATGCTTGTAAAACACATGTTTCCAAGAAATGTTACCTAATAAGCACTTGCAGAGTACTCCTAGTAAGAATCTCTCCCTTGTCTGCATGAGCATCTGTAGCATTAATAACAAATTGCCTGAACTTGAAACCTGGACAGATCAATATCAGTCTAAAGTGATTGGTATTAAGGAGTCCTGGCTGGAAGATTATTTTATTATTTCTCTTCATTTTGATAATAGTTATCCTAGCTTATACATTTGGGAGGTAGAAGGGGAAGGGTCCAGGATCCCCTGGAGAATTGTCCTAGTGATGCCAGATCTAGATCTAGAGAAGGAATCAAGCTTGTAATGCCTTGTAAATGTTTATATAGAGGACCAGGTCACTGCTTCTAGAATACTTCTAGAATCCAACCCTTTCCAAAAAGCCATAAATAAAGCCAGGACCCTAGTAGAGTGGACTTGACCCTGACTGTAACAGTTTTGTTGTGGAGAGAATAACAAAAGGTAAAAGCCCAAGACAACCACTTGGAAGTCGTCTGTTCTAGCATAGGTTGTCCCTTCTTACCTTCACAAGAAATGAACAATAGATGCAAAGATCTGAAAGATTTAGTTCTGTCAGGCTAGTACCAGAGTTGTCTATGGGCATCCAAGGTAGGAAGTATCCCTTTTCCTACATTTGTATGTTTAGGAAAGAAAACTGGGAGATGGATAGTTAGGCTTAAAATGAACTCTGATACCACTTCAGGCATAAAAGGATTAGTTCTCAAATAAACTCTGCCACTATGGAACATGAGACAGGCTTGACTGACAATAAGAGCTTGCAACTCAGATACTCTTCTTATGGAGGTCAAAGCAATCATAAAACAGTTTTCCATGTTAAGAACCTCAAGTCAGCCACATTAGCTAGTTCAGATGGAACACTTGTTAGCTTTTCTAATAGAAAATTAAGATCCCAAAGAGGGGCTATCAGTACTCTTGGAGGCCTCTTATGTAAACCCCCTTTAAAAATATTCTGACATGAGAATGCACTGAAAGAAGAGGATCCATAGGCAGATATGCTAAAATGGCCAATAAATGAACCTTGATGGAAGAGTAAGAAAGGCCATAGGATAATAACACATACAACTATTGTAAAACAAGAGAACAACTAGCCATGACTGGGTGCTGGTTATGTTACTGGCACCAACTAGAAAACCGTTTCCATTTGCTAATATATGATTTTCTAACAGCAGGCTTTCTTGCCTGCATCAATAGCTACTGTATGTCCTCAGTAAACAGGTGCCTAAAGGGAATTAAGAACCTATAATCCAGGGGCTCAGTTGAAGTTGATTGGGATCAGGGTTTGTCAACACCCCCAATCTTGTGTGAGCAGATCCATAAAAAAAAAGGGGAGAACCACTACTACCTGGGCCAGGTATTACTGATTGGGGTCAAGGCATGGGGGAGGAGCTGGTACACAAGGAGGACAACTTCTCCCCAGTACGTATTGTCAAGAGCAAGAGCTCCTCTGAGAAAGACCATGATTGGGTAATAGATGAATTCATACTCAGTGGTTTTACAATAATTCTCCTAGCAGTTGTCTATATCCCCCCACTCTCTTCCCTTTCTCCTTTGGAATCCACCACGAATAAGCTTCTAAGCTCAGCCAAATGCAAGAAAATTATTTTACTGTGTGATCTCAGCCTTGACTGAAAGGGCTCTCTCAAGTCAAAACATAACAGATTACCATCGATTAACACAACTGGTCAGAGAGGGAACTAGACCTAATCACATCTTTAAAACCAGCACTCAGAAATATTTATTACCAATATACCTGAGAAGATTCAAACCATGACAAACTTTCTGAGTAATCACTGTGTTTTTTTTCTTGTGCTGGACCTTCATATAATAACAACAAGAACAATCCCAAATTGTATTTATTTTATTTTATTTATTGACATTTATTAACTGGGTTAGTCCAACTGAGCCAGGGGCCCATTTTCAGTGGAGACCCAAGGAGAAAAGCTTCAGAAGTATTACATATTTTTACAATAAAAATCAAATCAAAAATAAAAAAAAGAGTAAAAAATTAAAGCCACCATGAAACATAATAAGAAAATCAACAATTAGAGAATATCTGTACTTAGATTAGGTTAAATAACAATTGACAGGTCTAGAGAATATCACACATTAAGTACATACAAATAGATAAACCATTCAATCAAAAAATGTTTTTCTTTCTTTTTTTCTAAATAAAGATATATATACATATATATGCTATGAAAGTGAGGAGAGAAGGAGGTATAAGGGGATATGAGGCAAGTACAAGGAAGTAAAGAGTAGAATAGGAAAACGGGGTTAAAGTTGAAAAGAAAAGATAATAGATCAAGTGGAGGTTAGACAAGGGCAGAACCATGTACTCTGAAGAAAAATCTTTTTTGAACAGGTGTTTTTAATGACTGCTTCTTATGTTTTGAGCATGTGCAAGAGAGTATTTGTAGTGGGACTTTCCTATATTGTTATTGGGTTTATATATGTCAAGGAGGTGTTTGCTGCAAGTACAAAAGTGACAAAGGGGGTTGTAGTAGGAGACTAGGTTGGAGACGGAAAGGCAGGAAAAGGAGTCGTTTAGGATAGAGTGTGTAATGTGAAGTTGGGGTAGAAGTAGTTGTTTAGAGAATTCTGGACACTGGAGTGATTTAAGAGTGAGACAGTGGTAGGACTTATAGGGGAGATTAGAGACAAACCTGGCTATTTTGTGATAAGTTTGCTCTAGTTTAATGATAAGTGAACTTTGAACATTAGCACAGGTTAAGAAGTCATGACCTTAGTTTGACAGCATAGAGAAGACAGGGTAGAAGAAGGGAGTGAGCGAGGGAAGGTTTGGAAGAAGGTGATAAAAATTTCTGGTTGCAATACAGAAGTCCGAGTTGATACTCTGACTACACAGATACTTCTGATTTACTGTCTTCCTGTGTTGCCCAACTATACTAGTCTCCAATTTACCTACTTAATATGTTTCTCCGATTATGAGACAGATTTGTCCCAAGAAAAAAGTTAGGCTGAAAGAAAGTTGCACCTCATGGCTCACAGATGTTTTTAAGAAAGCAACGAGGAATGTAGACATCACCAGGGCTGACTTGAAAAAAAGAACTGCCTCTCTTTCTAAATTTGAAAACTATCAACAACTAAAAAGGGAAACTAGGTTAATGACTAACAAAGCCAAAATTAACTTCTCTAGAAATCTGCAGGTTGGTTACCTAAGTCAGCCAACCTACATGGTTAATAAAGATTAAATAAATAATGAACAATAAAACACAAAACAAAATTCACAGCAGCTTCCAAATAAAACTTGTAATCCACAAAATGAAGCAGCTTTTCATGCAAAACAATAAAGCCCTGAGCAGGGCAAGCTTAGAAAATCGTGAAAAAACCCACGGACGGCTCAGCACACTTCAGTTCACTTTATTCCAGAGAAACACAGCACATAAAATCAAGTCATTTTTAATGCATTCATTTAAAATATCAATCTCTTAAACAGTTCAGCTTTAATCCTAGCATTTTCTTCAATCATACATCTTAATATATCTAGCCCACATCTGTCAAAAACTTCTAAAAGGTCTTTGTGAAATATACTTCCCTCAAGCACATTGTTAGGGTATTTACATATCCTTAGCCCCTTTGGGACTATTCCTTCACTTATACATTCATTTAAATAACTGTTTTCAATATCCAAACTTTTGTATTTGTATAACAATTTTTACAGTCTATAAAGTTTGGTTTTGTAACTGGTGCAGGTTTAACTACGTTTTCACGAAAATTCATTGAAAAACTGACCTGTAACCATTCCTTTAGGTCTGTCCATTTAGGTGTATTTCCCTGAACAGCCCTTGAACCTTGTCCTGGCATTATACCAGTTGAATTGTTATTATTGGACTCACAAGCCTGGTTAGAGTTCCTTAAAAGCCTCGGTGTGCTTGAAAAACTTGCATCTGGGCTTTTATTTCCATTTATATTGCTTGTACCCTGTCAGTTCTGCATCACATAGACATTGTTTTCTTTCTGCTCCATTGCAAGCAGCAGCTTCCTGGTTCAGCTGCCCTTGCATCTGTGATGCTACTGTCATTATCGATTGGCTGAGGGGCACCAACAGATCTATTAGTTGTGTAAGTTGACCAATCATCTTCCTGGTCTGCCCCATTTCCTCCTTTTCATGTAACCCTTCACTGCTCAAGCTCGTTTCACCTTCCATGAATATCAGAAACCAAGAAAAAACAAAACAAAATTCACAGCAGCTTCCAAAGTTACTGACTCTTACAAAACCAAACGTTATAGACTGTGAAAATGACTTGATTTTATGTGCTGTGTTTCTGTGGGATAAAGTGAACTGAAGGGTGCTGAGCCGTCCATGGGTTTTTTCACAATTTTCTAAGCTTGCCGTGCTCAGGGCTTTATTGTTTTGCCTGAAAAGCTGCTTCGTTTTGTGGATTACAAATAATGAACAATAGTTACTGGATACTGGAATGAAATAATGGATAACCAATTGTAATTGATAAGTTTACTTGTGGGTTTTTCAGTGTAAAGATTAAATGAATGAATGAATGACATAACTTTAGGACATTCTGCCTTTTGAATCTCCAAGTCTGATGTGAGTCATCAGGATCAGTTTCAGACAACTCACGTGAAAAGGGACTTGCATATTAATTGCATTTCTATGGTACAGACACAGTCCCTGTCTGTGATCACTGTAGTAGATCTTGAAGGTCTGAATTCAGTGTTACATCAGCCATATCTGAATTAATACATCTTAAAGTCTCATTTGGAACTCCCTACTTCAACAGATGTATCCTGTTCTTCCTGTTTTCTTGCAAACAAAGACCTTGTATCAGATATGCTCTTTGTTGCTCTGCTTAACTAATTATAGTGAGTGGTACAGTGGTTTTAAGAATGATGACAATTTGTGAATTTTAGCATCCAGTCACTTGGCAGAGGGGGATAAAGCCCTTTCTGTACTCCAGATCACCCATGTTTTTCTAGTGGCATGGGTGCTAGTAGACTAGGAAGGGGGAAGATAGGAGTAGGTGGTCAATGCCGGCTTACTCATTCTGGGGTGAGGAAGGTTGCTTGACTCACTACATCAGCAGCACTTGCAGGAGTGCAGGTGTATTGCTAGTAGCATGAGCAGCCTGGCTTGCTCACACTTTAAACAGTGTGCCACTTTGTCAGGGGTTGTCCTACAAAAGAAGCATGCATGCATCTCCCTAGTCACCTACAGTAGAAAAAAACAAGCTGCTGAGGGGGTGGATATAGGTTACTTTAAAAGATCTGCAGACTGTTCCACTCCATAATACCTCTTCTCACTTCCACTGACGAATGAATGGGCCAGAGAAATCTTGCCCTGATGAAGGACTGAATAGGTCAGTTGAATGCAGGAAGGCGAACTATTAGGCCCAACCCGTGGGCCATCCTCCTCCTGAAAAAAAATCTTGTGAATTTTGTTCAGCATTCACCTTTATTCTTTTCCTATTTCTGCAAGATAGGTACATTTTGGATGCTATTTCAGAGTAGAGCTTAAGCTTAGCCAGACATTCTTGCAACAATTGTATTCCACTGCTTTAGTTATGAAGAACTACCTGAGAGTATGGGTAAGTAGTTTAGATTTTGGACATCTACCCATCAATAAATGAGATGGTGCCAGGCCAGGAGGATGAAGCAGCATATTTCTGTACTCTAATATTTGCACATAAGAGTCCAAGTTAAGCAAGATTCTTCACTGTTTTTACTATTCATTCAATTTGTCCATTGCTGTATGGATACCACCCATTTAAAATAATATGTTTAAATTTCCACTGTTTAAAAAATGACAAAAATCATGACTCCAACTATAGACCATTGTACATATTCTACATGGAAGGTAAATATGAATACTTAGATATCTTAGATGTATTGATTTAAAACTGCCTATCCAACCATTCATTACCACTTCATAGAGAGGGCGTAATTTAGTGCCTTCTTGAATATAGGTAAAAGAGATTCAGTCCTAAGAACTTCAACATATTTTTCTATCAAGACTTAATTTCATTCCTATGCATATACTCTTGTCACAATATCAACATTAATCTATGTGGTTTATATAAACTTGCAGATTTTACTGTTTGCAAAAACAGAAATACCCACTGTAGTTTTGCTAGGGCTTTATAAATAGCTTTTTTAATTCACCGTGAAGTGTCTTGTGATGTGATTCCAGAGTGAGTCATTTATTACAAATGTAATCACAGTATGTCTGACAACTGAAAGCCATGATTAATACTTCCTTCTCAAATTTGGACATAACATGCTGAAATATCAGTCAATGATATCTGAGCAAAAATGCACCAAGCCCTTGTTAAATAAGCATTCAGTGCAAAGCAATGTTTCCCCATTTAATAAAAATTCAGTGTAGGAGTTTTTCTAACTAAAACTAAATGTTTAATTATTTCAGAGATTCTCTGTTTCTTTTTCCAAACAAATGATGTCATGCTCAAGACTTACTGTGGCGTTTCAGCATATTTACAACTCTGTTGACTTTAGCAAGATTGTTAGAAGTCAACACATGGTTCATATACCTATGAGTGGATAAAAATATTTGAGACTTACTTTCTCTCAACTTTCAGAGTGTCCTTCTTAACCTCTTTAACATTTTATTAATGCACAAATCCAGCTCTTGTTTGGTACATCCCAAGACAAAAAAAAAATCATCAGTCATACTGACAACACCTTCCAGACTTTCAATTGCCTCAGCTACTGCTAAATGAAATACTTTCAGAGGTGAATTGATGCTAAACAGTAATCTTAGAAGACTCTGCCTCCTCAATGGATCATTAATAGTACACAATTTTGGACTTGCATTATCTTGTCTAATCTGCCAGAATCTCTGACTCACATCAAGCAATGAGAAGAATCTAGGTCTAGCCATGGCTACTTATTCAATTGTTTGATATGGATATTAAATGTTGTAACTTAGCTATTGATCCTGATGATCTACACACATTTTCGGCTTGTACTGCTTCATGACTGTCACCATGCTATTCACCAGTTCTGTTACTTCTGCATGCATGACAACAATTCCTATTGCTTCTTCATACATAATTGGCATCTTACTTTTACCTATGAATGCTAACTGGAATTTATATAGAAGCAGGTAAAACAGGTATAGTTGTAGGGGAACATCTTAATATAATATTCTGCTTGCAGACAGCCCAAACTAGTAAACAAGATGGAATATCTCTCTCACTTTCAACAACTTGAGATACAAGTAGTGCACATTGCAAATTGTATTTCTGACCTTTCAGTGAAGTACTTTAATGAGTTAATTTAACACAAGAATCTTTTGCTTTCAACACTATAACTAAATGACATTTCTAAGCATGCGGGTTGCTGCAATGTACAGCACAAATACATGAAGTGCATTTGCTATTGTCCTTTGCAACAGCACATGGGTTCTGATGTAATGTCTATACAGAACCAACAGAATGTACTGCTTCAGTTACATAGCTTCCTTCTGTTACTAATCATATTAAGTTTCTTAAGTAGTATAGTATGAATCATTTTAATTATACAAAATGCTTCGCAAATATACATTAGGATGCCTTGAGCACACTGGCAATGACTGTATATGAAAAATGAAACTACTTTTTTTATACTTGTTCTCTTAATCAAACTAAATCTGTTCCTCAGGATTCAATTTACAACATGAATATGTCTAAACTATGAACTGAGACTTAAACACTTTATTACACAGGTTCAATTGTTTTAATTTAAATTCTGACAATATATTGCTTTCTGCACCAATATCAGGCTTAAATGCAGCATTCAGAACGTTATTCACCAGTTTTTCTGATTAACAGGTGTCACTGATGCTGCAGCTTTGCTGTAGGCCTTGCATTCACAACATGCATATTGATACCATCCATTATCAGTTATATTTTAATTCTTTTCCTTTACCTCTACAAGATGCAAATCTTACTGAGACAATTTATTTCAACATGTACACATCTTTGCAAAATGATTACAAACATTCATATAGTCTACAGGCTTAATTACTTTGTAAGGATCTTTACTGTGCCTGCATTCAACACTTAAAATTAATATGCCTATTGCTTGCTTGGCTAGTAGCAACGTCTAACCTCATATTTCATATTGAGCATCATATTGGATATCATATTCTCACTGCTACTTAAGTACATAGAAACAATACTAGGCGAGTGATCACATGTGCCATAAGATGCCTCGCTATATACACCTTTAAAAAGACACACTTAAAGATTAAAAGTTCACGCCTCATTTTCAAGCACTTCATATTTTATAATTACTACTATTTTAGCAGCTTTAGAATTTGTTCTAATCTCATGCTGCTCATAGCTTTGATTTGGCACACTATCAAATTCTCAGTCATGTTTTTACATTGTTTACTTGAAAGCTCACTCACTTTGCATTCATCAGGTTATTTTATCAAGTGTCTTGTTGGCTTTTCTTAATAATCTGCCATTAATTGGATCTTTTCTAATTCAATACACAGTTCTGTCCCTTATTTGTGAGTCAGTCAAATTACTAAAGTCAGTTTTGTACTCCGTATTTTAAATTATGAAATAAGCATCAGATGACTCCTGAGCTCCTTTATGTATGCATCTATCTATCTATCTATCTATCTATCTATCTATCTATCTATCTATCTATCTATCTATCTATCCATCCATCTATCTACTTTTCTTGATTGGGTTAATCCCACTAGACAGGTGGCTTCTTCTACATCCACCTGTACTGTCACCAACTCAGGCAGATGGGACCTTGGCTTTTTATCCAAATGGCAGCACACTCAAGAGTGTAGCACCCTCCTAATTTTGCACTGCAGTGTCAGTAATCTAATCACCTGGAGATGGAATAGATATTGGAAGGCATCGCTGTGATATTCTTAAAGCTATCAATTGGCTCCCGTATCACTTAGAGCTACTCTCCTGACCAGTAAACTACTCTTTAAAATATTATAGAGGTGATCTACGCCTGGCATATAAGGATCTTCGGATTCAGCTCTGATGACCTTTTGCTCATCTATAAAATGAAAAGCATTAGATCTACTAATCAAAGGATTTAAATTATTTTGTGACATAAACAGAACATGTTGATGAGACAGATCTGTGTCTTAGAAAATCCCTGTGCTCCTGAAAAAGATCCCGGTCCATGTGAAGCAAAGTCCATACCTAACTCTATTTAAGTGTAACCTGGATTAATGGATGAGAAATCGGGCCCCAATGTCTCTGATGGACAGAGCCAGACTATAACTATGCCCAAACTAACATACTGCCCTTCTCGACATAACCTTTCGAAACTTCCTAATTAACCTGCCTCTCCTAACAAATGCCCATGATACATACGCAGACAATGGGGTTAGGCTGCAAGGGTAGAGTTATAAAGGCAATGGAGGTCAGTAGCCTAGTATATACCCATGAACCTATTAAAAGAGGGATATTGCCCACCAATGAAAAGAATATTGTTAAACAGGCAACAAACATTCACTATGAGGCACTGATGAAGAAAGCATCTTACTGATCAGACATCCTTTCAAGAGAACCATAGCAGGAAGAGACTTCTCCAAATTAGGTCCTGTCTTATGGAACAAATGACAAAATGACATAATAAACCAACATTATCACACATTATCAGCACTGAAAACTATTAAGGAAACACATTCAGGAGGAAGCCATCTCCACCTATTTTTGTTACTGGATAACAAGCTCTACTCATATAGCCCGCTAGTCTCATCTGTATAGCATAACATCATATGTGACTATAGAATTTCCCAAACATATAAATAATGCAAATATATAAATACTGTTATCTGGTGTACTCTTTTTTGCTAAAACATTGTAATCTTCACTGGTGTAAGCATACTTTATTAGATGATGCATTTTTATGCTCTCTGAGCCTGAGTCATGATTGAAACAGGTCATTAGACCACTACACTAACCAGAGTAAAAAAAAAAAAACATTAAAATTGTGCTGGCTGACAAGTTAATCTGACTTTCGAAAAAGCAATACAAATTACAAGAGAGGCAGAACTGATTAAAATGCAACATGCTAATTTTAAACATGTCAAATGAGATGTGTGAGGTTAAAATGCAAAGTTAATGGCAAGTTTCAAAACAGGAATAATTCAGGGTAAACTAAGCAAATGCATACAAAGCGCAGTGAGAGTGAGCTTGGCAAATGCTGAAGGTTTGACCATTATTATACTGAGTCAGAGCAGTGCGCTGCACATAGCAGAAGGTGTAAGATGTGAAAGACTGAGCCAGTTTGTCGCCGTTTGTAAGACAAAGTTGATTACTGAAGCAATAGCTTCACTAAAATAAGGCAGAAATAATGCTGAGCAAGGATTTTCTTGGATTCGGGCACTTCTGTGCCTGATGTAGAAGCAGACTGGCAAGTTAAGATTCTAATTCATGGAACTCAAGTGAGTTTCAAGAATGATACAGGGGACATTGTTCCTGTAATATCACATGCTATTTATAGAAGTTTCCCAAAGTGTTTGCAGCGGCATGAAGCAGAGACTGAAATTCATAGCCTTGGAGGCAAACTCAAGATCAGGTAGATTTCTATCCAAGTCTGAGTGGAATACAAGTATGAGTTTTAGGTTTATGGGTTGAATAGTTTGTAAATAATCTGCTCAGCAGTGCTGTGGCATGCAAAATGGGCTTAACTGCCAGAATTAATGAACTTGGTAGGGTCATGTTAGGCAATGGTAAACGATTAATTATGAACCAGTAAAAATAGAGTTAACAACAAATGCTGTTCCATATACCCTGATCACACCTAGAAGGGTGTCATTTCTTATGTTGTCCAGGGTAGAAGCCATGCATGAATGATTATAAACCTTTTACATAATTAAAAGTGCAATGGCTTTGACTGAGTGGCATGTTCCATTAGTTACAGGTTTTAAAATAATGGTTGGGTGAAAATATCTGCTGACTTAAAAAAGCTGAATAATGCAGCCATGTGTGAAAAGTTCATTCTTCCTACTCTAGAGGACATAGCGTCAAAGCTGGGTAATGTAAAAGTATTTCCCACTCTAGATGTTTCAAGTGGGTTCTGGCAAATGCCAGTAGACAAAGAAAGCTTCAGGTAGACAACCTCCCTTACTCCAAGGGTAAGTTCTATCTTAAAAGTTGCCATTTGGTATGTTTTCAGCACCTGAAAATCTTTTAGTGTGCAAGGACTGATTTACTATATGGTGTTGTTATGGATGACATCCTTGTATTTGATTCTAATAAAGAGGGACATGATTCTATATTAAGGACAGTAATCCAGACTATTGAAAATTCTGGTTTAAATCTCAGCTAAGACTACTTTAGTAAGAGTGGGCTTCAGTACTTTGGTCATAGCCTAAGTCCTAACGCAATCAAGCAAGATGCAAGCAACATGAGAACAAAAGCTTAATTACAAAATCCATCTTGTACGAATGAGTTAAGACAAGTCATAGGCATGATTAACTACTTGGGCACATTTGTACCAAACTTGACAACTGTACTATATCCTTTAGCAGCACCTGCTTAACCTATGCATAGCTCCTAACCTCTTAGAGAAAGAAATCTGGACAAAGCCTGAAATAATGTGGGGACAAAGGCCTCAAAAATAAGGATACATTTTAAATATCACTCTTATAAACTTAAAAAAAGTTGCTAGAAAAAACATAATTTGTGTTAGTATGCATTTTCCAAAGGATAGTGAAGTCTGAAACACAAATGCATGTTATTACTTGCTGACTTCATTCCTCAGTGATTTGTCATAAAGCCACAAATTTTATGAGGAACAGAGTAAAAATATGAGATAAAAATCTGGACGGTTGAGAGGTATGAATGTATGTTATGTTTGATGATTGTAGGAACCGATTCAGAATGGTTGCCTTGAGGTATACACTTCGTGGTAACCATTACTAATTGAGAGACAGCCCTACCACTGTAATGTAGCATGAAGACATGCAGCACCACAGTCGGCTGTCTCTGTGGCTGTGGTAAATACTAATGAGGCATTCTGGGGGAAATGCATATGTAAATTATTCATGTGCTCTCCCCTGAAAATGCCTGTAGTTAGGCATTGATGCAACTGAACAATTCAAAGTCATTCTGCTGCATAAAATAACATGGCTACTCTTGGCTAATCATGTTAATGAACATGGCCAAAAACTGATGTTCATTTATTGTGGTGGAGATAAGTGGCAGGGAATTTAATAGACAGGGTGTGTGTGTGTGTGTGTGTGTGTGTGTGTGTGTGTGTGTGTGTGTGTGTGTGTGTGTGTGTGTGTGTGTTTGCAGGGTGGGGCTATCATACCTGAACATATCCCTCGATTAATGAAGAAATCCTGCAATATGAGGAGGAACACCAAACTACAGGGATAATGCTCATTATATTGTACCTTGACAACACATAGGGTCAGGGAAGCACTAGCCACAAGGAAAAACTCTCTTTACATCATCCTTTAAAGGCACTAGGTTTGGGAGGATACTAGGGAGTACTAATTTTATATCATACATCAATTAAGTCAACAGGGAAATGGTTTGAACTTTGCACCTTTTAAGCAGAAAGCAGGAGCATTAGCCCACTTCATTAATTAGTCCATTAATTAAACAGTTTTCTCCCTTTTTTTACATAATAAGAAGTGTAAAGCTGTATTGTCTAACATGATCTAATGCTTACAACAATCCATGAGTCATGAAGAAAAGTGGGTGGTGACTTTAGTACAAAGCCAAGAAGAATACTAGACAACATGAGCGACATAATTTAAACCATTAACAGGATTCACTTAAAATGTTAATGGAGCAACAGCTCTAGTATCAATATTCAGTCTACAGAGACTAAGCTAAATGAAACTTTAATGTCTGCAATTACTGACTAGCTGTAAGAATCAGTGATTTGCAAAAATAAGGACAAATAAATAAGAAGATGCCTTGGGGAAGTTTTAATAACTCAGGAATGGATAAAAGGCATGGTTGTGTGTGTATCTGACTTTGTATGTATATGTGTAAGTACTGATTTGCACTAATAGTTTAAGGTGATACAGAAACATACAAATGTGCTGATAATTTCCGTACTGGGGCTAATGTATGTTTCTAAACTGCATTTTTCTGTATGAAGGAAACAGCCCCTTTTTGGTCTTACCACATGTGCTAAGGTTCTTTTTGAATTATCAGGTAAGTGTCTTCCTGTAAAAGTGTACAAAATATATATCAATCCTAGTAGTCAATAGTGGACACTGTTACTCCTTTCTTGGTGTCTTAGCTGACCATATGGTGCAACTTCAGTAGGCTCAAGTTAATTCTTATAAAACAAGTAAAGATACAAGGTACAGATAAACATGTACTGGTGAAGAGTAGAGAAAGCAGGTGCCTAATACCTTTGTATGTCACTTCCCTTCTTGTTCTAATACTTTGCATAAAATATATGCATAAAATATATGCTAGCCTTTTTGTAATTATAAATGTCTGAAATGATGTTTTCTTTTCTTTTGAGAATAGGGATCATTGTAGCTTGTTACCAATCAAAACTGCATCCTGCCATCTGATACTTTTTAAACATAATACATAAAGGTGTAACCAAGTTATCCTTAGCCCTACTTAGAAAATTACCAGGGATATGTTATATGGGTGACCTAGGAGCCACATGTTTGCCGTGATTCACTGGAATTTTTACATAAAAATGAATGATCTTCCCTTTTAAAAACACACATAATTTTTACTGTGGATGTCAAGGACTTGTATTTGGTCATTCCCCATGACCTAGGACTGAAATGGTTTTCTGAATTTTTGTTGGAGAAAAATATACCACAAGACCAAATTAATGTCTATGTCAGTTTGTTGGACATTGTACTGAAAAATAATTTTGTTAAATTTAGAGGTGACTTGTTCTTGCAACAATCAGGGGTAGCCATGGATGCAGCATGTGGGGATCTTTTTGCCAACATTATCATGATACAGTGGGAGAAAAAGTTTTTATTTAACTCCCGTTTTTTGCATCATGTAGATTCTATACATGCATTTTGGATGATATTTCATCCTGTGGGATGGTGAAGCTTATGACATCCCCCATTTTTTGTCAAATATTAATCAATTAACTGAGTTTCGTGCATTCACCCATGAGAGTAATGATGTAAATATAGCTTGCCTGGATATATGGTTAGTCAAGGACAATACGATTCACCTCCAAAATCTATAGGAAACCTATATATTCAAACAGTTTCTCCATTTGACAGTTTGCATCCTATAACACAGAAAAGGGCAGTGTTCAAGAGCCAGTTTGTGAGGGCAGCCTGAATGATCATAGAAGATACTGCCTTTTGGGATAAGTGCCTATTGCTGAAAAACATGTTTTTTAAAATGTGGCTGTCCTACAAGATTTGTAGACAAATTGATGCTAGAGGTGATTAATAAATGTGAGTCTCATCATTCTGTACCAATTTTGGGAGGCCTTTATGTGACTAATATTGGATGGGAGTAAGTCCTAGATGGCGGGGGTGCAATATCAAGGCCACCCATGGCTGAGACTAAGAATAAAATCACAGAAACCTTCAGAAATTATTTTATTACAACTTATTCTACTGAAGGACTCTCCGTGAAATCTATCCTGGAAAATAATTGCTGTCTTCTCCTACAAGAGAATACCATTCGTGATTATGTGGGGCTGGGTCCATGAGTGGTATTCAAAGGGGGCAGTAATTTAAAAACAATATTAGAACACAGATATACCAAACCCCATCAGACACAAAACATTGAATTTATGGAGATGAAAAAGTGTGGTGGTTGTCCCTACTGCCCCAGTATTCTGGGATGTCATGAAATTACATTGAACAACCAAGTGGTCGCTATAAAAAACAGATTAAATTGTTGTACAACAAAGGTGGTATATTGTGCACTATGTATGTCCTGCCTCTGTTTTTACATAGGAAAAAAAGAGAGGAGAATGAGGGACAGAGTATACGAACATTTATATGAAATCAAAATGAGAAAAGAGACTAACGTCCTCTATAAACACATAAAATATTACCCACACCATATGTTCAAATTTTACATTTTGGAACAGATGCCTTCTAATAATAATGAGTCCACAGACCTTATTATTTGAAAAATAATTATATTGGCAGTTGGGTTTAAATGCCAGTAATTTACCTGGTCTCAATGAACATGTTTCAATAGCATGTTTGCTTAAGTTAAAAGCACTGGAAAGATGAGCCCTAAATATAAGGCATATATTTACATACTTTTTCCTTTACTTTTTTATTTTATTTTGTGGGGAATGCATTCTGTTTCTATTTTCTATATTTTATTTTTTGTTACAATTTTTGTAAATAGTATTGACTCAGTGCTATGCACTGTGAATTTCTTTTTAGTGGCTCCTTTAAGATGATGTTTCACTTCCTGGGGACTTGGCAGTCATATGACTGAATACAAAGTTTTTAAAATGAGTGTGTACATCCAGCATTGTTATCAGATGAAGTTCATGTATTTTTTGAATGAAAGTGCTTATTTGTTTTTAAACAAGTTTTTATTTTAAAAGTCTTCTAGTTAAAGTTCTTGTGGATTTTATCTACAGAGGTTTGTTTCCTTGTGCCTTCCATTTGTGTTTCACATGTATTTCTTCAGTTTGTTTTTTGCCTGATATACTACATGGGCCCATAGTGTTAGACTTTTTTCAATTTGTTTAAGGAAGCTATAATCAGATCTTCTGATACCTAGGGAGACATGGTTTTAAAATTAATATGCATAATACTACACTTTCAATGTTTATGGAGTTATTTTAAAATGTCAGAGTGCCACTGTTTTCTGTAATGCACTGTACAATTGCTTCTCTTTTGCATATAATGTATGTTCATAGGTTCATAGGTTAATATGTGTTTACTAGCCTAATGAGCACAAGGGACTTTTTAAGCCTAGTCATGCATCTCAAATCTCTAACAAATTATTGTACTCTTGATAATTGTAAACAGGGGCTTAGGTGATGAAACATTTACAAGCAGGGGCAAGGGAGGTGAACCATTTACAGGCTGTCTCTGTCCATTAGAGACATAGGTGCCAAACCAGGGATGAATTTCCTGTTCCTTATCAAATTGTCCAAGTGACACTTGAATTGGGTTAAGGAGGAGCTCTGTTTCACATGGATGGGGAACCTGTTCCAGAGAAGGGGTGGTCTCTGGGATAAATGCCTTTCTCTCCAGCAGGTCCTATTTATATCACAGGCAATGATTAAGTACTTAGAATAGGTAATTCTGCTGTTGTTTATTTTGTGGATATGCAGGAGGTCCATCAGAGTGGAGTCTGACAATGCCCTGTATGCCAGGCATAGATCTCCCTTCAACTACCTGTAGGAGACAGAATACAGAGACAGGACTCTGTGGCAGTCTGCATAGGACATTTTACTTATGCCCTGTATTCTTTTAGTGAGGAACCTCTGTGGATGTTCCATTTGTTGGATATGCCTTGTTAGGTACATACCAAAGGGGACACTGTACTCAATGATAGGTCTGATGAATGCTGAATACACTTGGACAATGACTTACTTGGACCTAGATGCCATACCCCTGTTTATACGTTGCAGAACACAGAATGATTTCCTCACTACTATAGACATGTGATGGTCAAATACTAGATTACTGTCTATGTGTGTGTCCCCAAGTCCGTGACTACTGGGTCAACTCTTAGGGGTGTGTTGTCAATATGATAGTTACCAGGGTTAGATGACTTACCAAAGGATACTATTATACATTTCTTGGCATTTAGTTTTAGTCCATGGCTCTGACACCAGTTATTTGTCTGTGTCAGCCCTTCCTGAAGAACATTAGTGTTGGTGGGGGAATTCTATAACCGCTTCTAATTTGCAATCATCTGCAAATCTGGTCAGCCAGAGGCCATTGACATTGGCCTTGACATCAGAGAAGTAAATGCCAAAAAGGAGTGCTCCCAGTACCAATCTCTGAGGGACTCCACTTGTGACTTCCCTCTTTGTAAAGGTGGACTCCCCAATTCTAACTTACTAGGCCCTGTCTGTGAGCCAGCTGGCTATCCACTAGGATTTTCTCTTTCATATCTGACTGGTTGGTGTTGATTTGATTTATTGTTTATTGATGAGCTAATACTGATCCCCCTTTTTTGAATTTGTCTACATTGGTGGGTTCAGCAGACATGAATAATCCTGGACTTCCTTCTATGAGAAATATGCCTATATGGAGTTTGACATAATTTTCTGAACTTTTGAATACTTTGATTAACCCACTACTTGTGGATTTACAAACTGAAAAGGAGCAGGCAGTGACATGCAGCCAACAAGATACTGATTTTCTAAAAGAATACAAAAATAAGCCCCAACACTTTGAACAAGTTAACTATACATTCAAACATTTGCAATGGCCACATCTGAGCCTCACTGTTTATCTGCAGCAGAAATTAGTGCCAGGAGGCCTCAGAATTTTGAAAATGCCTTCTTATAGAGATACATATCTGGACTTTTTACTCCAATGGCAACTCAACAATCTGAGCTGCTCATTTTACTACATGGAAAGGATGAATGCCTTCCTCTTCCCCATAGAAACCCAACTTCATAATGAGGTGGAAGCTCTCTATTCAGAACTTATTTTCAACATAGAACTAAATGCTCATTCTAACCTGCTGCAAGAAACTATGAACAGAATCATAGCATTTCCAATAGAAACTAAAAAAGAATATTAAAAAGGGGCATCAATGACTTCAAATCTGGCCACATGTTTATATGGCCAATGGCAAAAGAAAACGAGTCGAAACACAGCAGACCAACCATAACACACAAGTGAATGTATTAATGAAACAGAAAACCTGAGTAAAGATCAATGTCCATCACTTATAGATGCAAATAACATTACAGCACTTGACGCT
This sequence comes from Protopterus annectens, assembly GCF_019279795.1. Taxonomy (NCBI): domain Eukaryota; kingdom Metazoa; phylum Chordata; order Ceratodontiformes; family Protopteridae; genus Protopterus; species Protopterus annectens. The sequence goes on along the minus strand of NC_056741.1, from coordinate 823,590,760 downwards.
TTGGATTGTTCCATGCTCAGGGAAGAGTGTCTACCTATGTCACAACCCTGACCAAGGAAGAAGAGCAGTTCACCATCCTATAACACAGAGCCAAAAGAAAACATAACAGTTGCTACTAAAACCATATTTCATATCGCTAAACTACAAATAAAGAATTTATTCTAACTAGAGGCTTAACCTTCATCTCGGAACAACAAAATGATCTAGCGCAAACAATTACAGAACTCAAATGCTTTACTAGGTTATTGAATTTAAAATGTTATTTGTT
>NC_056741.1:823530492-823585492 GCF_019279795.1 Protopterus annectens | reverse complement strand
CTCATCCTGTTTGCCTACTGTGATGCCCCACGACTGGCCCAGTAATCAAGGAGCCTCAGTCCTCAACACTGGCAACAGTGGGGGACGCACATTGGGAGGATGACAGGTACACACACAGTATAAAGACCATACTTACAGAATATGCCAGAACCTCACCCACTTTGACCCAGACACTTTTAACTCTAAACTATCTGGCATCAATCGGTCCTTCCTATACCACCTCCCTCTCAATGAGGCTGTAAAGACCTTCAATAAGATTTTCCTTGAGACTTGATTCTATCGCCCCTTCAATAAAAATCAGAATTAAATCCAACTATGCCCCCTGGCTTACAAAACAAACCTGATTGATCATGCACAAAAGAGATAGCACCTGGAAATCCTGGGTTAAAAACAAAATCCCCTCCTTTACTTCAAACATACAAAGAGTTCAGAAACCATACCAAAAAAGTCGTCAAAGATAAGAGAGCTTATTTTTCCTCTAACCAACACAGCCCTTACAAAAATCAAAAAAATTCTGGACCTCCATCAAAAACCTACTCCACCCAGGTAAACCTACTATTCCCAACCCCTTTCCGCACAACAGTGCCACTGAAACTGCCACTCTCCTCAACAACTATTTCATAGAAACTATCCAAAAGCTCACACAAAATAGTACATCTCACCCAACCCCTCTATCACCTCTTAACAAAACTCTTCCCAATACATTTTCTTTCCAACTAGTCCCAATTACCACTATTAAATCTCTTCTAAATAAAATTAGGTCTTGATCCCCCTCTGCCAACCAACTACCCTCCCACTTCCTAAAAATAGCTGCACAATCCATCACCAAACCTATCACTATACTTATTAATCGTTCCATCTCTGAGGACCTTGTCCCAGATATCTGGAAATCCTTTTATACAATCCCTCTTCACAAAGGCAGCAACTCTACTGATCCCTCTAACTTTAGACCCATTGCTATCCTGTCTCCCTTTCTAAAGTTTTAAAAAAGTGCATCCATGCTCAGTTAATCAAACACATTCTTGACAACACTCTCCTTACACCTACCCAACATGACTTTAGACCCCATCATAGCACAGCCACTGCATTACCCGCCTTTACTGAAAGAATAACTGAAGCCCGTGACAAAAACTTGCTTGTCTCCTGTCTATTCCTTGATCTTTCAAAGGCCTTTGATACTGTCTCTCACTTCAAACTCCTTACTAAACTTTCTGATCTACATCTCTCTTCCTCCCCCATCAACTGGTTCTCTAGCTACCTCTCCAGCAGGCAGCAATCTATCTGCTGGCAAACTGTCCTCTCTCCATTTCTCCCTGTAAATACTGGAATTCCCCAAAGATTGATTCTAGGCCCCATTCTGTCCAACATATTCACTAATAAACTTCACTCTGCTACTAATCTCTCTTCACTTCTATAATATGCCGTTGACTCCATCCTTATCACCTCTGCCCACAATATCCCTGAACTCCAAGCTCTCACTCAACAAACCTTCACCTCTGTTGAAACCTGGCTCTCTGATAACCAATTAATACTAAATCCCAAAAAAACTAAACCCCTTCTCTTCTTCCCTAAAACACTCACCCAGCACAAACCCTTTTTTTCTATCACCTCTCTTAATAACACCATCAAACCCGAAGCCCATACCAAACTACTTGGAGTAATTATTGATGAAGAACTAAAATTTCATACTCATATCCAGCAATGTATAAAAAAGATCCACCAGAAACTCTGACTTCTCTATCACAACCAGAAATTTTTCACCTTCTTCCAAACCTTCCCTAGCTCAATCCATTCTACCCTGTCTTCTCTATGCTGTCCCTGTCTTTACTAATGTTCAGACTTTACTTATAACTAAACTAGAGCAAACTTAGCACAAAATAGCCAGGTTTGCCTCTAATCTTCCCTATGAATTCCACCACTGTCTCACCCTTAAATCAATGGCCAGAATTCTCTAAACAACTACTTCTACCCCAACTTCACATTACACACTCTATCCTGAATGACCCCTCTTCCTGCCCTTCCATCTCCAACCTAATTTCCTACTACAACCCCCATCGTCACCTTCATACTTCCAGCAAACACCTCCTTGACATATATAAACCCAATAAAAATATAGGAACATCCCTCTACAAATACTCTGTTGCACATGCTTGAAACTCACTCCCTCAAAACACAAGAAGCATTCATTAAAAACACCTGTTCAAAAAAGAACTTTTTTCTTCAGAGTACATGGTCCTGCCCTTGCCTCATATACCTTTATGTCTCCCTCTCCCCTCATTTCCATAACATATATATTCATATATATTTTTATTTAAAAAAATTAATTGAATGGTTTATCTATTTGTATTTACTTCTTATATTCTCTAGACCTGTCAATTATTTAACCTACTCTATGTACAGACATTCTCCAACTGTTGATTTTCTTATTATGTTTCGTGGTGGTTTTAATTTTTTACTCTTATTTTTATTTTTGATTTGATTTTTATTGTAAAAATCTATAATACTTCTGGAGCTTTTCTCCTCAGGTCTCCACTGAAAATGGGCCCCTGGTTCAGTTGGACTAACCTGGTAAACAAAATGCTAGAAGTCTAAACCACAAAATGCACTCTCTCAAGGCACTCCTAAAAATGGAGAACATCAATATCTGTGTAGTAACAGAGACCTGGTTCAAGGCACCACAGAGCACCCCTGCAATGCCAGGCTACAACTCTTTTTGGCCACCAAACCAAGAGCGAAACACTGAAGGTGGAGGAGTGTTCATATTCACGAAGGATATTCACACCTCCAGGCTAGTTGCCCAACACAATGCATCTGAAATTCTCCAGGTGCAACTAACACTAGGTAAGACTGCAATCCAAATTGTAGCTTGCTACAGATCCCCCACCATGCCCCAAGATTCTCACTACACCTTTCTAAACATACCAGAAAATATTAAGATACAACCAAACACCCTAATACTGGGTGATTTCAACTACCCTGGCATTAACTGGGAAAACTACTCGGGTACCAACACCTTTTCCCAATGGTTCTTGGAATTCATAAATTCCAGCACCCTGGATCAACTAATCCATTGGGGGCTCCAACATCCTAGACCTGGTCAATACCAGCATGGGCAATAGATGCTCCACACCAGTGGTCACCCCCTCATTGGTCAGGTCTGACCATAAGCTAATCACCCTTGACATCTACATCCCACCCCTACCCCCCAGTAGGGAAACCTCTTCAAAAAACTTCACAAAGCCAACTTCATGCTACTCAAGTCAGAAGTGACAAACTTCATGACACCCATGCAGATGAGAGCTGAAAGTTCGACTGCTGAATCTTACACTAAGGCACCATATGAGCACATCCACTTGTGCATGAATCTTGTCATCCCAAATAGAACCAAGACGCCCTCCTCCAAAAAAGGAAGCCAACCTGGTGGTCCCCTGCCATAAACCAACTATACAACAAAAGGAAGAAACTGTTGCAGAAAAGAGAAAATTCCAGGATGCAAAAAACTCCATTACCAGCCTCAGTAAGAAGTTGAGATCCCTCATAAAATCCTCCAAAGTTAGTTACAAAAATAAAATTGCCAAAGATTCCAAAGACAGCCACAAGGCATTCTATAGTTATGTGAAGAATCTAAATGGCAATGTAAATGGCAATGCTCAGATCTGCTCTGAGCTACAACAGAATGGCATTAAATATACTGATCTCAAGGATATTGCCAATATCCTGGCTGATCAATTTACTGCAAACTTCACCTCCCCTCTCACCCCCTAAAGGGCCCATCTCAATACCAAAAGATTGCCAAATTCCGGTAATCACTGCCACACAGGTAGAAACTGCACTCTCCAAATCTAAGAATACAGCGTCCATGGGACCAGATGACATCCCGGGCTGTGTACTACATGAACTACAAAATGAACTTGACCTCACCTAAGTGTCATGTTTAATCATAGCCTCACCTCAGGCTTCATGCCCACTGAGTGGTGCACAGCTACAGTTCTCCCACTCCACATGGAGGATCCACCTTGGATCCCGGGAACTACCGTCCCATTAGCCTGATGAGCCTGATCTCCAAGGGCATGGAACACATTATCATGGAACTTATAAACAAAGACATTGGCAACCTTCAAACACTGGACCCCACCCAGTTTGGGTTCGTGAAGGGCCGATCTTGTCTCCTGAACCTGATTGACTTCTTCGAATCAGTCTCCAGAGCCGTGGATGAAGGTAAGGTGGTCCACACAGCCTATCTGGACCTTTTCAAGGCCTTCAACACCATCCCCCACTCTGGAATCATAGATAAACTTACTAAGCTGGGCATAAATTCCTACATCACTCGATGGGTTGCCAACTGGCTTACTGACAGAACCCAGACTGTAAAAGTAGCCGACTCCAAATCCAGTTCCAGACAAGTAGCAAGTGGAGTACCTCAGGGTTCAATCCTGGGACCGCTCTTGTTTGGCATCTACTTCTCTGTAATACAGGCCAACACTAAGGGACTCTGGCTTAAAAAGTTTGCAAATGACTGAAAACTGGGAGCCACTATTGAATTCCCAATTGATGTGGATATTCTACAAAAGGGCCTTACAGAAACAGATGCTTGGTGCCAGAGCCATGGGCTCAAACTTAATGCCAAGAAATGTATAGTTATCCCCTTTGGGAATAAACATGTACCCATGAATTACCACATAGGTGGCAGTACACTAAACACCGAAAGTGTGATGAAAGACTTAGGGACACAGGTGGACAGTGGTCTCACCTTCGATAGCCACATCGCCACAACAGTCAGGAAATCCTTCTATGTGGCACACCTCATCACTAATAGCTTTTCATCCAGAAAAAAGGAGGTCATTGTCCCACTGTACTCATCCTTCATTAGACCCATTATAGAGTGCAACGCCTCGTTTGGTATGTACCTCACAAGACATCTGCAAAAGCTGGAAAGGCCACAGAAATATCTCTCTAAAAGAATCATAGGCCTAAAGCAGATGTCTTATGCTGACTGTCTAAAAAAACTCCAGCTATACAATGTTGCATATCGTCTACTCAGAGGTGATCTCTGCTTAGCATACAAGGCCATGTCAAACCCTGAGCTGTTGGACATGCTCCACTTAAAGAAATCCCAATCCCTCAGAGCAACATACTCCAGGGATCTAAACCTTGTCATCACAATGAACAAAACATGCTGGTGGGATAGGTTCCTAACCCAGAGACTCCCCATGCTCTGGAATAGACTGCCCATACATGTCAAGCAAAGCACCTCCTTAGAACTCTTCAAAAGGAACCTTGAAAACTGGATGGGAGATAGGAAATTCACCCCAGGGATCATGTCAGTTGCCCTGCTAGACAGATGTCCAGGGAAGTAAATATTATGGGAAGAAATATCTAGAGAATTGTTATGGCTAGGCTTGTATAGGCCCTAGGGCAGATAGGCTAGTGCCAACCTATAAATAAATAAATAAATAAAAAATAAAATTTCCAGATGCAGCTCTCTGCATCAAGTGCATTTTTCTTTAAGAGCACACAGAGACCACAGTCAGTCTGGGGCTGATTTCTCCCTCTTTCTCCAAATCCCCAATAAGACTCCCCACTGGCACAGCTATAGGGTTGAGATCTCAGCTGAGTGGCCAAGCCAAGGCCTCCAGCATCCTCTCTGTCCAACCAGTGCTTCATGTCCCCAACCAAGTAGCTGACACACACACTTTGAGGTTTGATTTACACACACACACACACACACACACACACACACACACACACACACACACACACACACACACACACACCTGGGAAAGGCTGGCAAAAGTTTACTAGCTATGACCCCTTCTGCCCAGTCTATAAGGTAGTGATTACTGCCACCAGCCAACTCTTTATCAGCTACTTTAAGGCCATTAATTAAGAGTGTCCAATCTTACTGTGTAATGTTACTATAAATACAATGGTAGTTTGACTATGTGCAAGGCTATTAGGAGTGGCCCACAGTGTCACCAAATAAATATGTAATTACTCTCAGAACTTAAATATGTCTCACAAATATCAGCCACAAAGAAAGGTTTAAATATATTTAATAATAAATAGTAAAACAACAAGACTATACTAAATATATATATATATATATATATATATATATATATATATATATATATATATATATATATATATATATATATATATATATATAATATCAGAGTTCAAAATCACATGGAATATTTAAAACAACATTGCAGAACAGTCTCAAATAAATAAAGAAAAACACCTAAACTATGCTTTGTTATATTCCTGACTATATGTAGAGAATTACTATATCCTAGTTAGCTTACTTACACATCAAGCAAGTGTGTGGTGAATGGGTCCTCTTTAGTTGTTGTCAGGTCAAAGACAAAATACAAAATGCTTAGTCTCTCTCAGAGAGTTCTTACATTAATGTCTCAAATATCACTGCTGGGATAGCTTGCAGAATTACATCATTTCTTGTCATCTGACTCGATCCCAGGTAAACCCCCCATTGATGCACCTGGTAGAATTTACCATCTACCTGTGAGAATACATAGGCAAGGCTTTTCTTAGATCTAAGGTAGATCCTGGAAGTCATAAAACAATAAAAACATTTCCAAGACGATACAGTGAACCTCTAGTTCTAGACATTGTGTCTGTTACTGCACTGAAACTGAAAGATAACATCCTTTTATTACATGACTATAAAGTAATTTAATTTCAGCTATTTTTCTAAAGTTAACCTCTGGTGTTCCAGTTTCCATTGTTCAATTATATACATCTAAACAGTTATAATAGTGCAGCTACATTTCTGTTCTAATCCAGTAGGGTACACTATGGTTACATCTTTAAGCCCAGTACTTTGTAAAATACCTTTTTAATACATACTTCTGTACCAGCAGTTTGATTTATACACAACATACAGTTCTAACAGATTCACAAATGATACATAACCATTTACAAATTTCCAGACAGCTGTGCTGGCAGTATCTCTCTTTATCACACTTCTATATAAATCATGTTGATATTCACAAATGACATACAATTATTTACAAAATTCCAGACAGCTGGCCTAGCAGTATCTCCTTTTGTGACACCTATCATTAACAAATTTTAATACTAGGTATGTGCAAAGATGGCAACCCTATATTGGAATAAAGACACAAACAAGTTGAATTAGCAAAGCCCAGAGATGGTAGGAAAAGTGAACAGTTACAAAGATGCAGTGACAACTGTATGCTGCAATCAGAAAATATTATTAGGCATCTGTACTACTGTCTGAAGTCCAGGAAATTAGAGTATCCAGCTCTGAGTGGTAGAATGATATGAGATTGACTGTGGTTCCACCACAAAAGTGAGTGACAAAAAAGTCACAGCCTGTAGCATTATCTCATGCTGCACTGTGCAGAAATCATCTCATGAGAATAAGGTATGAGGTATCGGTGTCCTGGCCCTGTATGTCAGAAATTGCACACTAACAGCTGAATGTACTCATTAAAGAACTTATTGCAGAAAAGAAATACTAAGAAGGGTTAAATTAAATTCATTTTGAGCAAGAAATTACAAAGACGTATTCGTTGGTACTGAATTATGTGTTTTTCCAGGATGTGTAATGAAATAAGAAAAATGAAACCTTCAACCAATGTCCCACAATATATTAATTTATTAAGCACTTTCATCATATGTATAATGGACTTCTTCAGAATCTGTGGTTTGTTGTTATATTGAAACAAGAACATTGTAAAGCTTTGCATCATCATATCTTCATAGGTTCATGGGTTTATCGGCAAATACTAGCCTATCACTCTGCAGACTATTACAAGTCCATTCAATAACAACAGGTCAGAATTAAACCCTGAACCCTACAACTCTCAGGTAAAGACCTTAACCATTAAGTCAGCCCCTTCCCCAGTTCTACCTTTCTAAGCACTCTTCCTAGGATCCTATTCAACAAACATATGTCATCATGCATTTTCACAGTGTTTTATCATGTGCCACAGAAAGTAACAATGGTGTTATTAATAATGTATGTCTGGTAGATGGTACTCTATCCATGAAATGTTAACAATGGAAAAATAATAGTAATGATTTAAACAATTCAATACAGATAAATAACTTTGGTGATATCTCACCAGATTGGAGTACATTTTACAGATAAATTATCTTAAGGGGTTCTTCTGCTGATCTTGTCAAAGTGTATTTGAAGAGCTGTATCTTGAAAGATGATTTTATAGTCCGTACATTAAGTCACATTATAGGATGAAATTAACAATGACAGTGATAAATTTAAAGTAGTAATAAACAGCTGCGGTCAAAATGTTGAAATGTGTAGCTACAAGTAAATGCTGATCAGATTAAAGCTCGGGGCATAAATTCCAGATTGCTGATATTAGAGTCTGTCTGATGAAATCTGTAAGTGTTCATGTTAAATCATATCCCAAATTGTAATTGTGACAAGCAGACTTTTGGATGGAATTGCAGAGTCAGAAACTCTGTTCATAAGGTAGGTCCAAGTGGATTGCTCTATTATTGTTATTGTTATTATTATTATTATTATTTAGTGGTGGTAGTAGTAGTTTGGTCCATATATTCCAAAACAGAAGTGCTACAAACATTCAAAAAATGAACACCAGTTCAAATCTTTGGCAACTGTCAATAGTTTGAAAGCACATTTTCAGAACAGCCATTCTAGGCAGCAAAGTCCATGTCTATGTTGGTCTTGAAATGTAAATACATTTAATATTCAAAGTCCCATTCCAGGGTATAATCACATAATGATAGTAGTAAGGTATTCAGTTTTTAATAACTGAAACCTGGTTATCAAGAGTTAATATGCCTATGATATTACCTGGATTTACTGGTTACCATGCCACTGGAAGTAGTAAAAAAGTAGGGGGGTGTTACAGTTAGCTCCTGGGACATTTCTGTACTACTGCATAAAAGTGATGACTGCAAGAGACAGCAACAGTAAACATTAAAAGTAATAAAGTTGAACTGAAGTTTTATAGACTATAGATTCAAATCAAGGACAAACTGAATTACTTCATGTCAACTTGAACAAAATATGTTACAAAGGGTTTTGACATTACATTGGCACCAAAGTGGAATGGGCAACTTGAATAGTAAAGGAACAATTGCTGAATGGGTAGGAATTAGTAAGGAATAAACATACAAATACATTTTAAGTAGTCAACAAGAAAAGATAAAATGCTGGATATAATGTGGGTAAAAGATGACATTGCCGAACAAAGGCATGGTATTCTTCCAGAACTCCAATCATTATAGCATTAAATTTGTAATACAAAGACAACAGTGACTGATTATTTTAGAAAGGCATGCTATAATGCTGATTACAAGATAATCAATAGCTAATTAAGGGAATGGACCTGGAGAGAAAAAAATGCCATCACAAATTGCTTATTTATGGGATATATATTGTTTACTGCATAAATGAATTAATAGACACATATTTACCCAATGTCTCTAGGAGGCAGAGAAGTTCTAAATGTCCACAGCAGACAAAAAATTGGAACAAAATTAAAAAAAGAACTATTTATGGAGGGTTTATAAAAGAAGAATGTTAAGATCAGAATCTGTCTTAGAAAGGTGTTGCATACCTCATAATATTTATATCAGAACAAGCTAGGAGAATATACATTTAATAATCAGTATATTTTATATAGACATTTGAAGAGTAATATAACTAATTCTCAGGCTACTATAAATATTGTAGTCAAAGATGCTCCCATAATTGACCCCATTCTTCTTAAAAGTGCTTTTGTTGAGAGATTCCCTAACATCGCTACCCATAAAGATTGCAAACATAAAGCTGATATGTTATTCAGCTTCAAGAATTGTCCGAAGATAACAGAAATAGCTATGGCATGGGCTATTAAAACTATCAAGTCGTATACAGCAACTGGCCCAGATGGACTGAATGGCTTTGCTCTTAGAAGAAAGCAAACAGTAGAATGTTTGCAGTATCTGTTTCATGATAATTATTGTCATATAAGCCTGATTTGTATATTAGGGAAATAAAGACCTTGCTTGATTAACTTAATTAACTTTTACCAGTCAGTTTGGAAGGTATTGGATTAAGAACTACCTGTGAATGGTGCCCTTGAACCTAGCTAAGGCCTTCAATATGGTACCCTATGAAGGATACATAGGTAAACAGGTCAGAAATTGGTTACAGAATAACAAATGTAGCAATAAAATAAGAGATGTTATGTCTGAATTTAAAAAAAGTAGACATGGAATTCCACAGAGTCTGAGCTTGGCCCATTTTTTATCTTTTTCAAGTTTGATTTTCCATTCTTAAATAACATATGGGTAAGCAAATTTGCAGTAAAAATAAAGGTATGAGTCCATAGTTATGAATCTGAAAGCTTAGAATACTATGCAAGAATTCTTGTCACTTTGGATACATGGTCTAAAATAAGTAACATGGAGTTTAGTGCTAAAAATACTAAACTGATATATTTTAGGAATAAAAAACCCTTAATATCCTTATATATTAAATAATGTCTTATTAAGAGAAGAGAATAGAATAAAGGGTCTGGGAATTGTGTTAAAAAAGAGCACACATTTTAGGCAAACTTACTTCTGGTTATAAGGAACTTTCACTGTGTTATTACGGACTTACTGAGATCAATAACTTGTAGGGAAAAGGGTGTATTGATATCACTCTTCAAACCAGTGGTAAAGCTGATACTGAATATTGCATATCACTCTGTTCATTTAATATAACTCAAATTAAATGCTAGAAATAGTGTTTATACAAGATGGATTATTGATCTAAAGAGATTACAAAGACTGGAAATATTGTCTCCAAACACTATTAGTGAGAGGTGACCTTATATTTTTATATAATTGTGGGAATAATTATAGATTTGAGCTGATTAAAGTATAGAAATGAGGGAATATACACAGGAAACTAGGAACAGGCAGTTATTAATTGAGGTACCTAGTCATACCTCTCAACTGTCCAAATTTTCGCAGAATATCCACATTTTTGGCTCAAAATTTTGGTCTGTTCCTCATAAAAGTTATAGTTTTCTGGCAAATCACTGGGGATGATCTGAGGACTGAAGTCACTAACTAAAGACATACATTTGAATTTCAGACTTTAAATCCTTCAAAAAATCCATGTTAAAGTAAAACCTGTTATTCTAGCAACTTTAAAATATGTCTCTATTTTTGGGCCTTTGTCCCTCTGTTTTGTCAGGCTTTGTCCAGATTTCTTGCACTAAAAGGTTGAGAGGTATGCTAGGTATAAATCTAACCAATAAATGACAATTTCCTACAGTAGGTTAGGACTGTGGTGAAATGCTTTACCTCTCCAAATTAAGAGATTGAATAACTTATAGATAACATATGCCTTTAAGAGAAGGTTTATACTGCTGGCTGGGTGTGAGAGATTATGATTCAACATTAATTAGTGGCAAACTCTTAGAAGACCTATAGCAGGCTTTGAGTTTGATCATTCTGAATATTTAACATTGAACAATTCCTTAAGAGGGTCTTAGATGCTGTGCCTAAAATTTATTCACAAACATTTTAGAAATACCCTCCCCATACCTGTCTGCTGAAATGCACCTCACACAGCAGTAAAAAAAAAAAAAAAATAACAGTCAGTGTAATCCATGGTACAATCTCTGGAGAATGAAGACCTACCTGGTCAGGGAACAAGAACATTTTGTAACTGATGATGTTAAGTATTGGTGTGGTCAGATGTTGAGTAGGGAAATGATATTCAATAGTTTTTCATTTTAGACATGTAATACTGGAAGACAAAGCACCCACTATATCTAAGTAAGTGGAACTGACAACAGGGGAGTGGACAACACCCATTGTTACACTGTGTGGTCATTGGGTTTTAGGTGTAGACAGGGGTGCATTACAGCCAAAGGTAGATGGAAAAACACTGGCTAACATTACAGTCTGGTGAGTCTATGTTTCTGTAACTTTATATACATAGATACATATATATATATATATATATATATATATATATATATATATATATATTTACTATTGAAATGTCGAATGGCACTACATCGACTGTACTATAGTCAAACACGGAAGTTCGAAAATAGTAATGTCAACAACAAAAAAACAATCTAGGACTGTGTTTTAACATGGGTCGAGGTAGGGGAGATGTTTGTAGTTCTGTATAATACTGAACACCTACCTCGATCCATGTTAAAACCATTCCTAGATTGATTTTTTGACGTCGACATTACTATTTTCAAACTTCCATGTTCGACTACAGTACAGTCGATGTAGTGCCGTTCGCCATTTCAATAGTAAACCTATATATATATATATATATATATATATATATATATATATATATATATATATATATAAAACCCTGACAGTGTGCTGACGTGCTGGTGTGAGGGACTAGATAATAACGGACTGGGCTGCCTGCTTCAGTATTGTTAATTGAGGAGTCTTGCAGGTGTATATCATGAGGAACTGACTCCTACTAATGAGTCTTCAAAGGAGACCACTGACCTAGCCGGTGCTGCCAGCCAGGGAGAGGAGGACAGGGCTGCACCTCTCCTATGAGCTGTTATATACTCACACAGAGCGGATATTAGAGGTGCAGAAGAAAATCCACTTAGGGCTGTCTTAGTGCAGGCATCAAAAGGGACAAATGGGGCTCAGATTGCAGTAACCAGCATGATGGCAGGCAGTTATGGAGGGAACTCAAAATGTTTTCAGGAGACATTAGACCCTAATATAGTTTAATGTCGTTACACAAAGTTCCTGTTGTTGCATATTTTTAGTTTCTTTTTGATTTACTGTTTTTATAGCTTACTGCTGCAAGTTTAAATTTCATCCCTAGAAAACAGTTTCACTACAAATGACACCAATTTCATTGTTATGACTTGTATTTGTCTTTGTATGTTCTCTTACATCAGCAGTATGCTGAAAACAATGAACAACAGTATGCAGAGAACACAAAATAAAACTACTTTCTAGCTGCCCAGGTATGTTCCTAAACTTGAGTTGCCTACATCATAGTTGGATGCCTTCCCAATGTGCCATTGGACCAGCTTGTAATAAAATATTTCTGAAACATAACCAAGCAGTCCCATTTATGCAAATGAATAACCTCATTATTCGAAGACAGATAGGCTACAATTCAGTTTGAGAAGTGTGGACTGGAATAAACCAGTCCATTTCCCATGAAGCCCAACATAGGGGCACAGGGAGTCTGTCCCTAACAGCCAGTTACTATTCTTGTATTTCAGTTTTAAAAATTAAGGCACTGCTAGCTTATTATGGTGCAAAGTATTTGCCTCCGATAATATCCTCTAAAACACAAGCATTTCTATTAGAGTAGTAGATATTACATTTTCAGCCATACAGACAGAAGTGTTTTAGTACTAAGTAAAGGTTTAACATGTAGTTATAATTTAACATACATTGTCTAATGTATGTTTATCTGTCAAAACCTTGGAAATTTTCACACTCAAAGCAAGTGTATTGTCTCAGGACCAAAAATGCTAAATGCTTTTAACTACTAATATTGCTGTTTTACAGCTACCTAGCAATCTAACATTTGAACTAAGCATTCTGCTTTTAAGCTATAAAGCAATTAATCTATGGAGCTACCTTTTTATTTGTTGAGATTGTGTTGTTTTCAAGTTTCCTTGTTTGAAGTCATATCACTGCAACTCAGTGATGCAGATATATGGACACAACTAGGTAATATGCACACACATCGTCTCTGCGTTCATCTACCTACTTAATAAAATACCTGTGTTTATGAAAACAAGGCTACAGTGTCTCCTTGATACTCCACATGAAATATTTCATTAGCTGCTTGCTTTCTCATTTGCAAACCTTTCCAGCAGATTCTGCCTACAAAGAAGCCTCAACATAACTACGTGTCTACAACAACCACAGATAGATGCAAGAGCGGGTCAGGAGGGACCCATAGCCAAACTAGCTTGAAAGATAATCAGACGAGCTCCATGCAGACTTTCCAACCGACCAGCAAAGATGTAGATGACCCTATCTACATTCACAGCTAATCTATAGGATTTTTTGCTTAATATTTTTTGGAGCCCCCATGCATAAGATTCTTTACTGCACTAGGGGTTTGGTATGTCCTACCAAAACACCCCCTCTGGACCATGTGGATTATCTGCCTCAGCTAATAAACAAATACTCACATACACCCATCATTAAATCTACTCCTTAATCTAACCCTAAACTGCAAACATTCACACTCATTCCCAGCCTAGCCGACTTATCTTTGCAGCTGAAAAGGGTCTAAATGAAATACCTTATTCACGACTTGAACTTCCTGCTTCCAGTAAGTATTGCACGCCTAACTAACTAACTAACTAACTAACTAACTAACTAACTAACTAACTAACTAACTAACTAACTAACTAACTAACTAACTAACTAACGTAAATAAAGAACACATCTGGCATATTTCTTCACAGCAAATTGTCAAACAAGTTGCTGTTCAACAGACAACGGTGCATATAAAAAGACAGTGACAGAGAAAGAGATGGGTTTTTACTTAAATATATAGGGATCTGGAGTGTGCTACATAAAACGTTTGGTTCTGTAAGTCTAGGTAGTGATGCCACAAGTCACAAAATTGAATTATGCAGTACTACAGTACCCAACACAGATATTTATGTATTACACAATTTGGACCTTAATGTATTCCACTTTTTTCTTGTTTTCCCTGTCTGTTTTTTTAGTTTGATTTATTGTTTACTACTCATTTTACTTAGATACAGTAAGTTTTTTTTTTTGTTGCTTCAAGTAGTATAGAAAAATTAGGTCATTGTTTTGCTCATTTCTACTTTAGTATATTTTTTTAGTTATACCTGGGGATTCATTAAACCTTGTGTATGCTTAGCATAAATACTACATGTTTGCGCAATGAGCAGCTGTGCGAATTGCATATGCATGCCATGCATCACACTTACACAATTACAAATGAGGTTTCATAGCCAGCAGCAGTGTTGCCATCCAGGAAACCATGTAAAGCAGCACAAACACTTGTAGAGATGTCTACCGACGGGCAATCTAGTTTTGTGGGATTATACGGACAGTCACAATGTCTACAGTGGTTTAATATAAGGCAATGCATAAAGGTCTAACACATTACAGGAAAGTGAACTCAGTGCAGAGTACTGTGCAAACCTGTTTTAGGCATACTGAAATAAAAGGTTTGGTGGTGATCATCAAGGGTTCATAGACTGCATTATAAATAATTATTCTGGGGAAGTGTGTGTGTTGAAAAGGGACACGCACATTGTAGGAATGAACACAGGGGAAGAGAACAAGTGAAACATGGTAATGTACAGCAGATAAGGGCATGCCAATGCACATGCATCACAGAGACAAGACAGTTGTAGCAGGAACAGTAATAACTTATCTACATAATACAGTACATACTGATGTTTGCACTTCCTGTGTGGGTACAGTCACATCATCACACAGTTATTGTATATTATGTGACAGTCACACAAGGTCAAATATCAATGGAAATTATTTGTTGTGATATAAGCATCCTGACGTGATCACCAGAGAAGACATTTATCAAGGACGTTATATACACTAGGGAGTATGTGCAAAATGGTTTCTTGAATATGAATGTAATATCAGCATAGGTCTCAACCAAATGGCACACACAGCAACAGGCTTAGGGACAAACATAGGCAGAAGCATGCATAATCATGGACAACATCAGATTAATAACATCACTCATCTGTGTCACCTACATTAAATATGTGATTTGGAGTTAGTATACATGTTCTATATGAACACACTTGCACAGCTGTAATGATTTGTCAGTAATCTGTACCTTCCTCAAAAACTAACACACTTTGGAGGTGTTAAGAGGGACATTGGTACACCTACAGTTTAAATTACAATCAATCCTGGATAGTTGACAGGTCTGCATAGCATATATATGCCACAATCCACACTTGTACAACTGTATAACACCTTTAAGGGAGTTCTGCACTGTCAACTCTTAAGGTTATGCAGCAAAAATTATACTTAGGTGTGGCTGATAAGATGTGTGGGAGCTCACTGTGGCAAAAGTGATACACTTGAGTAAATTATGCCTGGAAAATGTGTTGGGAGGTACACGCAAAGGGGTGCATTGTACTCAATTATTGGTGTAATGAGGGCTGAGAACAATGGCACTATAATGTACTTTGATGTGGATGTCCTGCACATACTCAAGAGTTGTGTTGTATACAAGGGATTAATTACCACTGTGGGCACATACTGTCTGCTTACCATCTACCTGCGTACACAAGTCACATACCACTCGGTCTACTCATAGGGGTGTGTTGTCTATATTGTAATTAGTTTGTATATTTGGTTTCATAAAGAAATAATCCCCCATGAATTTTTGTTCATCTGCTTTGTTTTTACGGCTCTGGCAACAATCCTTTTTTTGTATATGTAAATACTGCCTGCATTATACTAATACAAATCTTTGATTCAATGCTTGTCCTTAATTTGCAGTCATCCACAAAGCCGGTTAGACAAAGGATGTGTAAGCTTGTCTTGGCTTCTGAGACTTAAATAATGAACAGGAAAGGGCCTAGTTCATAAACCTGAGGTATGGACCTGGTCACTGGAGTTTAGATAGAGGTGAGTTCACACACTTTACATAATGTGTTCTGTATGTAATACATTTATGTACCCACTTGGTGACATAGGTGTTTATGCCCACTTGAGACAGTTTCTCTGTAATAACCAAGTGTGGATTTGTGTCAAATGCCTTGGCCAGGTCAAGTTATGCAGGATGATAGTTTTTCCTCATGCATACCCTTGGTGATTTTCTTGAAGACATAAAACAGATTTAACAGACATAATGTAGGCTTAAAAAATCAAACATGGGTTTGGTACACAGTCAGGAGATTACCTGTATCCTTTTATATAGGGTCCATGATGACTTGTTGGTCTGCCTCACAGATGAGATGAGTCAGGAGTATGGGTCTATAACTTCATGCATTATGTGATGTTCCCTCCTGTTCAGATGGATGACTGTTGCTGTACATCCTTCTATACGAGCATAGGCTGTCTGGAGGCTGTGTTTATGTAGGGGTCCAACTGTGACTGCTAGGTCGGGTTTTAAGTCACACTACAGGCAACCTGGTATGTTGTCAGGGCCCATTTATTCTGTGTCATTAGCCATAGAGTGTGCACACATGAGCTGCTCTCCAGAGAAGATAAACTGAGTAATATTTGCATGTATGCTTTGGATGATGGCCAGTGGTGATGGGATGAAGTGTGAGACAAACTGTCAGGTAGCAGACTGCCTATTTTCTCCAATTGAGTATGGCTGGTGGCATCCACAAACAACTCTGTGCTTAGTTGTGTATTCCCTTAACACTTCACATTTATTTAAATAAATGATTTGTGACAACAACTCAAAATACAACCTTGGTTATGCATTACATGCCAGAAACTAGTACTGTTCACAGTCATGCAACTGTATCAGTGCTGCATAATGGTTGAGTTGTTCCTGTTTGTGCCTTTTCAGGTCGTTATAGTGGTGCCTACATTGCTCTCCAGTGTGCAGAATGCCAGCTGCACTGGAGACAGCCTTGGCCAGACTATTCCAAGCCTCTGATTTGTACTGAGACCTGGTATAGTCCCATTGCAACAGACTATGGCTTCAGCACTTTACAAGGAGTCCAGTAAATATTCTGGACTCCTCTATGTCCCATCTTTGAGCACTAAATTGGTCACCTTCTCTTCTAGATCCTTCCATGTCCATGCAGGTAAAACAGCAACAGTTAGAGTATTTTCCCACCAATTTGTGTTATTGCATTTACAACTAGTTTGCAAACCCAAACAACCATGCCAACCGTGTTTGCATGATGTTAAGCAGAAAGCAACAGTGCCAAACAGAAAGGAAGGTAGCATATGAAATAGGAAGGGTAATGTAACAGTTACCATTAGTTTACAGGTTGGTTGATGCTGTATCTGTTAGTTCTTTAACTTTGCAGATATGGATTGGGTGTATAAATTTTATGATGTCATACAATTTTGTGCGTGTCTTTTTTGCACACTGATAAAAAGCAATTTGTATAATGTGGGATTCAAACATGTGTAAAATAGATAAAAATATTTTTCCACGTAGATATTTTTTCATCCTTGCTATAGCAGAAGTGTTTGTCAGACCTGATTATTAATTTTATATATATATATATATATATATATATATATATATATATATATATATATATATATATATATATACACACACACACACACACACACACACACACACACACACACACACACACACACACACACACACACACATGAGGGAGTGAGGGGATAGCCATGTATGTATGTGACCTGACAAGGTCCTGCTTTATTAATTTACATGTATATGACCATCATTGAAGTATGCATTCCATCCAAGGCCAGAAAAGACAATTTAATTCAAGAAACATAACTGTTAGTATACCCCCAATCACATATAAGTCATATGAGCTCCAGTGCTATACATGGTTATTGTTATTTGTAATTATGTTTACATTGCTCTTTATTTTTTATAATTGAGAGGACAATCATTAATAAAATTGGGAGTGTGCTAGATTAGATTCCTGGCTCATTATATTGTGAGCATTAACATATATTAGTTGCCACAGGAAAGGGTAGGCTACAAGTGTATGTTTACAGTCATTACTGTGCAGAGTGCTCATTGCAACTGAGACCTTGTTTGTCAGACCTGCTCATTAGTTATACATATAACATTAAAGAGTTGAGTGCTTAACCATGTATATGTGTGGCATGAAAGTTCAGAAAATAAATATTTAGTTGTAGAACCATAATTCTACTAATACCCACAGTTACATATGCAATATATATCTGATATCCTGTCTATGCTCAATGCACCTGCTACTGATAGTTATTTCTATGTGTAATTATTTTTTAATGTTAAAAATAAACTGGAACAGCAGTGATAAAACTTTGGATTTTGTTGTTTTGGAACCCAGACTCACCTGTACTGAAGCTATTAACTTACACCAGCGGCCACAGGAGGAACTAGGCAGCAACTGTATAATTTCACATTCAGTACTATGTATGTGGGATAATTGCCATGGAACGCCACTTAGCATATGATTTAATGTATCCATTTTGAAATTAACAAGTGTCTGCTTGTTGTCTGCAGGTGTTCTATCCCTGCAGGTATTCTGGAATCTTTCTGGCCATTGCGCAATGCCGTTTAGTGTGTTTATGTGGTCAGCAACAAAAAATGCAACAATGTATCCCTTTTGAAATTGAGAAGTGTCTGCCTATTGTCTGCAGGTGTTTTGGAAGCTTGCTGACCATCATGCAATGCCACTTAGCATGTTTGCACTATGGAAGGCAAAACAAGTAACAATGCCTTCTTGTTGTCTGGGCTATTACACCATATTTGTGCAGAGGTGAGCAATCTGCAAATGAGATTAGCAAAGTTCAACATGGATTATTACTGCAAAAATTGTTTATTACATTTCATCAGTAAAAGATGGACTTGAACCTTGATCTACATATACTATGTGCTGTGTGAGTCATCATGTTTAACAGATGTGCAAAACACGGGTCTATATTAGGTGATTGAAACTTCAGGTAATCGAATACTGAGAGATCGACACCTAAACAGCGAAAGCTGTAAACATCGAATGGCCACTTCCACAAATCCTTTTGTAGGGAAAGAATTCGCTTGGCCGTTATTGTGAATCTGCCCTTCTCTCCACTGAGCAATATTGGAGTTGGTATATTTAGTTGGGTGGGTGGGGGGCAGGGGGGCACAGCCCCCCACATGGGGGTTCTGGGAGGTGAAGCCCTCCACTCGATTAACATTTGAATTTTTTTTTCTCCTACCAAGCAAATTCTTTCCCTATGAAAGAATTCATGGAACTGGCCATTGATGTTTACAGCTTTTCACTGTTTTGGTGTTGAGTGTTAGGTATTCGATTACCTAAAGCTTTGACTTTATAATATAGACCCCCAAAAGACTTGATTCAGAGCTTTAACTTATGCTGTCTTTATCATAGAAGCAACTTCTATAAATTTTAAATTATTTCACAGTTTCACTGTATTTGTGCTAAGCCACACATCGTGCAAATAGTAAAATTAAAAAAAAAAGAATAGATAAAAATTAAAGAAGGAAACAGAAACAACATTACAGATATTTCTTAACACACCTTATAGACTTTTACACAAGTCTGGCTTTGAACTGTCAGACTAATGAAACTACAAAACACACTGAGGGTGTCTTATCTGTCTTTGCCACAGAAACAATTTTGCAGCAGGAATGCAAATCATTGTTCATACAAGCAAGTCCCATTTCTTCCACAGCATTAAGAAGACATACACAGTCTCACTTGTTTGTACATGCATTGCTTACATATTTAGTGCAATGAATGATTACACAAGCAGTTATAAATATTGTTTCACCAGTGCAGCTCTGTTTTCTCTTTATATTGTGTTCATTCTTCCCTTATCTGTCCACTAATTTAATTCTTCCCTTATCTCACAAGGCCTTCTTCACATACATACGCAATCTGAAAGGTAACACCCAAATCTGCTCTGAACTGATGGTCAATAACACCACATACACAAATGCCATCGATATAGCCAACCTGCTGGTAGACAGGTTCAGTGAAAACATCACCTCCCGACTCCCCATCAGTAAACCAGGACATCGCCAGCACCTACCCCCCTCCACTCATAACCAGGGAGCAGGTGTTTAATGCCCTCTCAAAGGCAAAATATAGTCTCCATGGGACCCGGCAAGATCCGTGGCTGTATCCTACATGAACTTAGGCATGAGCTCTCCTCTCCATTAAGCACCCTATTCAACCAAAGCCTGAGCACCAGCTTCAGCCTACCTGAATGGAAGAGAGCCACTGTCATCCCTCTACACAAAGGTGGAGCATGCACTGACCCTGGCAGTTATAGTCCCATCACTCTGACTAGCCTGATCTGCAAGACCATGGAACACATTATCATGGACCTTATAAACAAGGACATTGGCAACCTCCAAAATGCTTAACCCCACACAGTTTGGTTTTGTCAAAGGGAGATCATGCCTGTTTAACTTGGTCAACTTCTTCGAAACAGTCCCCATAGCCATGGACGACGGGAAGACAGTGCATACTGCCTGCCTTGACCTAGCCAATGCTTTTGACACTATTACAAGAAAAAGAAAAATAATCTGGTTCCACACAGCAGTGAAAATCAATGTGTCCTTTATTGTAGTAAGGTAAGCGCTTTCTCGGAATAACATCTGCTTCATCAGACCAACAAAGATAGAATAACAGTTCATAGGTTCATAGGTTCATACTAGGCTATCTGCCCGAGGGCATTTACAAGCCTAGCCCATAGTTTTGTGGCTTACGCCACCCCTTTATGGGGGACTATACCCATTATTTTTTTGTGCTCAGTGACGAGTGACACTGACACTGAGGTAATCCTATCTCCTGCGATCTCCATCCCATTGGTCAAGATTTCTCTTACATTTTTAAACACTAAAACATCCAATCAAAAATCAGAAAAAATGCGCATCATAGCTAAAAGCCATGTGATAAAATAAATCTGTATAATATATAGATCTTTAAAAAATTAAATAAAAACAGACTAAATGAACAGTATGTACTTAAAAATGGTAACAAATACAATAGTAAAAAATAATAAAAGATGGACTATTGAAATATATATAATAAAATATTAAAAGGGAAATCAATGCTTTAATGGCCGTGCTTTAAGGAAGGGTTTCAGGGAAACTCTGTTGTTTAGACCAGGAGGTTTATCAGCTTGAAAACGCAAAATCCATTTCTGTTCACTAGATTCTGTTCTATTATTTATGTCACCTCCTCTCTTGGTACTATGCAGAATCTCTAGTACCATAAAGCAAAATATATGTTCTTTACCCTCTTTAGCTACATGTAGTGATAGTGCGCTGGTTTCTTTAAGATTCCTAATATACCTAAGGTGTTCAATATTCTATCCTTAAACACCCTGTTTGTTTTCCCTCTGTAAAATGAGAAGCAGGTAGTACAATAGCAAAAATAGACAACATTTTTTGTTCGACAATCTGCATAAAAAGCAGTATCTATCTTAAAACCCAAAGTGGGATGTGTGAAATGATTACCAATGTGTTTGTGTACAGGCCATACAATTCCTATACATATATGTACCAAGTCTATCAGATATTATAGTTGATTTAGTATTAAAGGATCGATAACAGAGCTGACTCTTAAGTGATCTATTATTTCTAAAAGCAAAATCTGGCTGCCTGCCAATGACCCCATTCAACTCATATACAGTGGACAGAATATCCCAGTTCTTTTTAATAATATGACATGCTACATGCACACTGCTGGCAAAAGTCAATGGCATCCTTAGTTTATTCCTAGAGGTATCAGTGGAAGCGTCACTTGATAAAGTATTGTCAGTTTTATCCCTGTTGTTAATACCAGTGGGGAGGGGGGAGCATGGCTGGCACTTACCTGACCTATGCAGCCATCCTTCTGCTATTTGAGAATCAATAAGTTTACTGTTATAGCCTCTTTCTAAAAATTCTTATTTAAGTGTTTGTAATGCAACAGTGAGACTATCATCATCATGAAAAAGTCTCATAGTTCGAAATATCTGTCCTTTCAACACATTAAATTTCGTATGATTCGGATGCATACTGCCATAGTGTAGAACATTATTCTTTCTAACAGTTTTCTTATACAAAGTAGTAGACACAGTGGATAAATTATTTTTAGTAACTTTAACATCCAATAACTCTACTTCTTTATTAGAATATTCCTAGGTAAAACTCAAGAAAGTATTTAACTGATTTAAGTATAAAAGAAACTCTTGTAGCCACTGCTCTGAGCCATACCACAACAAAAAAATATCCACAAAACGTTTATACCATTTGATGTTAACCTGGTATTCATTATTCGAAAGTATATGTTTAGCTTCCCAGTTAGCTAGGGATAGGTTGGCGTAGCTATTAGCACAAGCTGTGCCCATAGCTACTCCAACTTTTTGTGCATAATAAACATCATTAAAATTAAACACATTGTTTTCTAGGATGATTTCCAAAAGTGTGCAAATAAGTGTCACCTTAGTATCAGGGGTGTTTCTCTCACATAGAAATTCTCTGACATTTTCAATTCCCCATTCATTGGGTATAACAGTGAACAATGATTCAATATCCAGAGTTACAAATAAACATGCCCAGTTATGGGCAAGCTTATCCTGAGCTACTTAACCTTGAGTGCAGCGCTAAATATATGCAGCTCCTTACTGAATTTTTTAGACCAGAGGAGCTAAAACTATCTAATGAAATCACTGAGTTGCAAAACATAATTAACAATACCTATTCAGATGAACTTTTGGTGATAAAATGGATGTGTTGTTTGAAAATATTATTGGATATGACAAGAGACTTTCTGCTACCAAAAACAAAAAAACTACAAAGGGAATTGCAGGATTTTAAAGAAGGTAATGTCTTCTCTTGGATAAATGAAAGGGTTAATACTAACTCCAACATACAGCATATAACAGGAAATGGGCTGAGCTCTGTAAGACCCAGAACTACACTGCATTCAACTGTTTCAGATGAACAAGCAGCATATGCAAATGCTGTTAAAACTACCACTTCTACAGAACCCACAGAACTTTTACCCAATGTTCCTATTGTTCCTGTTAGTGAGGGAATTGTTTCAGAAGTCAACCTAAATACTTCTGTAGCTGCTGTAAGCAGTCACTCTGATGCTAGCACAAGCACTGCAGCTGTTAGACCTACAACAAGCATGGCTTCCAGTGTGAGTTTGAATTCCACAGAGCAGACCTCTGTACTATCAGGCTCCACCCGTGGACATTTTTTATTCTAAGAACCCCTGCCTATAAGTGGCAGATCGAGGAATCGCCTGCAAAATCAATGTACACGATGATTACACACTCAGGAGGACAAAATCAGGTCAGAAAAGAGATACAAACAAGCTTAGTTCACAATATCTCTACTTTATCTTTAACTGACTCACAATTATCTGTGTTTGTTCCGACTCAAAGAATGGACATAACAGAGATAATTATAGACCTACACTTTTTGGCAGAACCCTTACACTTAAAGCTATATTTGGTAATTCTAATAATGTTGATTGTCTATTTAGAAAGCCCAGCACTTACATACCACCTAGTAATTCTACTATAGATCTGTTTATTGACCTTTGTGAAAAACAACTTAGAGAGAAGTCTCTAGATAAACAAACTAATAATTTTAGTAATTTATCAGCTGCAGAGATACAAGCTCTAGTTGAACTGAAAGAACTAAATAGTATAGAAATATGTCCAGCTGATAAAGGAGGTGGTATTGTTGTTATCGACAAGGACAAATATATAGAATCTATGTTAAGTCATCTCAGTGACGTTGATAGGTATGCCGTCTTACCTATGCATATACTTAGTAGTGACATAGAAAAAGTACAGTTTCTCATCTTTGATTTATTAATAACAGGCATGATATCTGAGCAACTGTTTGAGTATTTCAAGGTAGAACATCCAACAGTCCCTTTGATATATGGTCTACCCAAAATACATAAAAATTCTTTAACTCCACCTATGCATACTATAGTTTCAGGCCGAGGTTGGGTAACTGAGCCACTTTCTATCTTTGTAGAAAAGACTTTGCATGCTGCCTTGGCTAATTGTAGCACTGTTTAAAGGATACAAAGAGTTTTTTTAACTGAGCTATCTAAACAAAATGAAATTATCATAGGACAATGTTTATTTGTAACTCTGGATATTGAATCATTGTTCACTGTTATACCCAATGAATGGGGAATTGAAAATGTCAGAGATTTACTATGTGAGAGAAACACCCCTGATACTAAGGTGACACTTATTTGCACACGTTTGGAAATCATCCTAGAAAACAATGTGTTTATTTTTAATGATGTTTATGCACAAAAATTTGGCGTAGCTATGGGCACAGCTTGTGCTAATAGCTATGCCAACCTATCCCTAGCTAATTGGGAAGCTAAACAGGTACTTTCAAATAATGAATACCATGTTAACATCAAATGGTATAAACATTTTGTGGATGATATTTTTTTGCTGTGGCATAGCTCAGAGCAGCGGCTACAAGAGTTTCTTTTATACTTAAATCAGTTAAATACTTTCTTGGGTTTTACCTATGAATATTCTGATAAAGAA
The DNA here is from genome assembly GCF_019279795.1 of Protopterus annectens. Classification (NCBI taxonomy): domain Eukaryota; kingdom Metazoa; phylum Chordata; order Ceratodontiformes; family Protopteridae; genus Protopterus; species Protopterus annectens. The sequence continues at coordinate 823,560,289 of NC_056741.1, read as the reverse complement.
GTAGAGTTCTTAGATGTTAAAGTTACTAAAAATAATTTGTCCACTGTGTCTAGTACTTTGTATAAGAAAACTGTTAGAAAGAATAATGTTCTACACTATGGCAGTATGCATCCGAATCATACAAAATTTAATGTGTTGAAAGGACAGATATTTCAAACTATGAGACTTTTAATGATGATGATAGTCTCATTGTTGCATTACAAACACTTAAACAAGAATTTTTACAAAGAGGCTATAGCAGTAAACTTATTGATTCTCAAATAGCAGAAGGATGGCGGCATAGGTCAGGTAAGTGCCAGCCATGCTCCCCCCCTCCCCACTGGTATTAACAACAGGGATAAAACTGACAATACTTTCTCAAGTGACGCTTCCACTGATACCTCTAGGAATAAACTAAGGATGCCATTGACTTTTTTTCCAGCAATGTGCATGTAGCATGTGATATCATTAAAAAGAACTGGGATATTCTGTCCACTGTACATGAGTTGAATGGGGTCATTGGCAGACAGCCAGATTTTGCTTTTAGAAATAATAGATCACTTAAGAGCCAGCTCTGTTATCGATCCTTTGATACTAAATCAACTATAATATCTGATAGACTTGGTACATATATGTATAGGAATTGTATGGCCTGTACACAAACACATTGGTAATCATTTCACACATCCCACTTTGGGTTTTAAGATGGATACTGCTTTTTATGCAGATTGTCGAACAAAAAATGTTGTCTATTTTTGCTATTGTACTACCTGCTTCTCATTTTACATAGGGAAAACAAACAGGGTGTTTAAGGATAGAATACTAGAACACCTTATGGATATTAGGAATGTTAAAGAAACCAGCGCACTATCACTACATGTAGCTAAAGAGGGTAAAGAACATAAATTTAGCTTTATGGTACTAGAGATTCTGCAGAGTACCAAGAGAGGAGGTGACATAAATAATAGAACAGAATCTAGTGAACAGAAATGGATTTTGTGCTTTCAAGCTGATAAACCTCCTGGTTTAAACAACAGAGTTTCCCTGAAACTTTCCTTAAAGCACGGCCATTAAAGCATTGGTTTCCAATATTTTATTATATATATTTCAATAGTCCATCTTTTATTATTTTTTGCTATTGTATTTGTTACCATTTTTAAGTACCTATTGTTATTTAGTCTGTTTTTATTTAATTTTTTAAAGATCTATATATTCTACAGATGTATTTTATCACATGGCTTTTAGCTACGATGCACATTTTTTCTGATTTTTGCTTGGATGTTTTAGTGTTTAAAAATGTAACTGTTATTCTATCTTTGTTGGTCTGATGAGGTGGATGTTATTCCAAGAAAGCGCTTACCTTACTACAATAAAGGACACATTGATTCTCACTGCTGTGTGGAACCAGATTATTTTTCTTTTTCTTGTATTGTCTGGTTTTTGCATCTGATTCCTTATTTGGTTCAAGGACTGTTTTCGTTTGGTATATTTTCTTTTGACATTATTCCCCACTCAGGCATAATAGATAAACTCTCCCAGCTAGGCATCAACCTGTATGTTACCAGATGGGTAGCTAACTGGCTCACTGAAAGAACCCACTCAGTCAAAATAGGGGAAGCCACCTCCAGTAGTAGACCAGTAATGAGTAGTGTACCCCAAAGATCAGTCTTGGGGTCTCTACTGTTTGGGATATACTTTTCTAAGGTGCAAGCCCCAACCAGTGGTCTGTGGCTGACCAACTTTGCAGATGACTGTGAGCTGGGTGCTGTCTTAAATTCCCCTAGTGATGTAAACATCCCCCAAGAGGGTCTTACCCAAACTGATGTCTAGTGCCAGAAGCATGGCCTCAAAATGAATGCCAAGAAATCCATCATTATCCCCTTTGGGAAAATGGACTCCCCACTAATTATCACATTAATAACAATGTACTAAGTACGCAATCAGTTGTGAGGGATTTGGGCACCCAGGTTGACAGAAACATGACTTTTGACCACCATGTTGCCTCCATTATAAGGAAGGCTTTCTACATGGCCCACCTCATAAATAAGAGTATTTCATCCAGGAACAAGATGGCCATAACATCCATGTACTCCTCCCTTATCACACCCATTATCGAGTACAATGCCCTCTTTGACATATACCTTGCCAAGCACATGCAGCAGCTGGAAAGACCACAGATGTTCCTGATTAGGAAAATCCAGGATCTCAAACACCTATCCTATACAGATAGGCTAAAAGCCCTGTCCCTGTACTCAGTCTCATACAGACTGCTCAGAGATGACCTGTGTCTGGCATTCAAGGCCATCTCAGACTCAGCCCTGATGGAGTTGATGCATATCTGTAAGTCCAGCTTCACTCATGCAACCTGCACACAAGGCCGCAACCTGGTCTGTGACATCAGTAGAACTTTTTGGCAGGATAGATTTGTGTCCCAAAGACTCCCCCATCTATGGAAAAGACTCCTCTATGCCAAGCAGAGTACCTCTCTAGCCCTCTTTAAGAGGGTCCTGAATGACTGGATGGGAAACAGAAAATTCACCCCTAGGGCTCCTGTGTCTCTGCTGGACAGGGGAAACAGGTGCTGACTTTGTGAGAACTTGGGCAAAAGTCTTGGCCTGGCTTATAAGGGCCTATGGGCCAATAGCCTAGTATCATCCTATGAACATATGAGTCTACATACTCTCATACATACAGTCTACAGGGCATTTTGTACCATTGTCATTAAAATGTATGATACAATTACCTGACAGTAAAATACAGTTTTCAGCACAGGCAGGAGAATTTGGCTATTAATGAACAAAATTAGAAATGTGTGCTGTTCACTTCGATTTAAAATCTTGCTACAGTTACTTCTACACTAAGTGTATCCTGGATGACACACACACACACACACACACACACACACACACACACACACACACACACACACACACACACACACACACACACACACACACACACACTGCAGGTAAGGTAGTCTGAATTGCTGTTGTCTTCCTTCTCCCTATCACTAATCATTCACAGTTGCAATCCATTAGCAACTAACACTAAGATATTGCCTATAATTTGTTTACACCTGCTACACTAATTCAAAAGTTTGGCATTCAGGAATTGTAATGAGTTCATACCTCATTTGCATCTTCACCGTCCTCAGAGGCCTGAATCTACACTATAAAAAGTTAACTGTGTAGCAAGGGATCTTAAAGGTGAGGAGAGTTGTGTATGTAAAGAATTTACAATAAGATTACTATTAATTTGGATTTATCTGTACAGAAGCCTTCTATTCGTGCTAAGGTATGATTGTATTTTTCAAGTACATGCTAGATTTGTTCACATTTGGCTAGGAGGTTGGCATAATGATTACTGTGCTTACCTTACAGATGCATGGTGCAGGGTTTGATTCTTATAAGAGTCACTGTCTAGGCTTAAAATGACACACAAGGGCAGTCAGCCTAGTACTTATCTATAAACCTATGACCACGTTACAAGTAAAATATTTTATATATATGCATTATAAAATAAAACTTTTTATTTGTAAGTACTTCTTATAAGTTCACTGTTAGCATAGGCACTGTTTTCAGGCATTTTACTTTCTCATATAGACAGCCTTATTAACTTTCATCACAAGTGTTACTGTTACAACTTGTTATCTTATGCTCTTCTGTGTTATTTCCAATATATTGTCAATGACAAAGGGGTGTTAGGCTTATAAGATGGCCCACAGACACCTCTAGGGGAGTGCTGGGCACAGGGAGAGGTGAATGGCACTCCTATAAAATTGACTTTCCTGTTGTAAATGTGTACAAATTTTGTCAGAATTTTTTTGAAAGCATGTATAACAATTGATTAATGTGTTATTTCTTGGTTGGTACACACTGCCATTTGTCTGTTTTGTGGGTGGGTGAGCCAAGTACCATTTGTGTGTTACCACAAGAAAAATTGTTTTCAAGAGTTTTACTCTTGAAATTGTGTATTTATCCAGTTCTTACTGTGGTAAACAATACATTACTCCATTGCCATTCCTTCTTTTGGATCAAACAAATCAGTTTGTATGCGAGTGTGATATGGTGCAACCACAAAACCTTAAATTGTAATAAATGAAGTGTGTGTCTCCAGTGGTTAATAATGAAAATAACAAGCAGAAAAAAGGAAAACAATAGTCGGACAAACTAAAAATAAACATAAAAAGGTGTCAAAGGAGGCCAACCAAGTAAAATGTAATAAAACAGTGTTTATTAAGCACTTTTCATTCCACTAAATAGTAGAACTTCCTCAGATAACAATTCACTCAGAAACATTCCATTTAAAAGTCTTTGAACTAATAACATCTTACCCCTAGTTTAGTCAACATTAACTCCTTAAAGTCCAGTACATATTAAAACAACCATGTAAAAACTTTTTCATTTCCACTTTCTTATTAAACTAAAACTTGTCGCCATATTCAGATATGTTATTGGAGTGTTTTGAACACATGACATAATTCAAAGACTTTTAAATGGAATATTTTTAAGTGAATTGTTATCTGAGGAAGTTCTACTATTTAGTGGAATGAAAAGTGCTTAATAAACACTTGTTTTATTAGACATTACTTGGTTGGCCTCCTTCGACACCTTTTTATGTTAATAATGAAAATATATAGATGTATATAAGCAGGAATTTAATTATATGATATTTATGTGTTTCCTTCTCTGTTTTATGCCAGTAAGGAGTATGGCACTCAAGCATACCAATCCATCTAAACCCCCTTTCAGTGACTCAGAAAATAATGTCACAGTGTAAGCATTTAGGTGCCACTGTACCTTTTTGCTGGAGAGCAGACATTGGGATAAGGCTGACAGAATGCAGATTTGGAACCAGATAGTCAGTGATGTCAGCTCCATATGGGGTTGTAGCAGGACTTCTAATCAGGTGCATCATAGGGCCATGGAGGAGAGCAGCTGTAGTTGTCTGTGAACAATTGGCTTGGGGGGGCTGCTACAGAGCCACCACCAAATGAAGAGTTCCTTTTCACTGTCAGAGATCCAGAGAGCTCAGTCTAAAGTACAAAACAAAATGTGACTGATGTTTCTGAGAGGACAAGTATGTGCTACGAGGAGCTTCCAAGTAAGCTTACATATGTCAATTTATAACATTTTCTTGTATATTAAAATATTCTAAGTAACAGTTCATGTTGTTTTATTATTCATTTTTTTAGATGAACCTATTGATAGCTTTTTGTGGATGTGCCAGCCAAGGTCCAGTTAAAAGTATTGTTAATGGACATGTAGGCAAAAATTCTGTCCCCCTGTGTTATTAGAATTGTGATTATTGTGTCCTTACCTATTGCTTAACTTCTTCCAGGACCATCTACCACAGCAAGTGTGGAGTCATCTGCACATGGTAAGCCAGGCATTATTTGATTACTGATGACCATTTGTCAGAAATATGTATTTATCTGTATGAGTGAGGTGAGTGTCATGAGTGTGTGTGTAATGCTGTACTATCTGTGATAGTGGCACCAGTCTTAGTTCGTTACCATATATTAAACTGTAATGTGGGTATTCATTTATTTCCTGTATTTATTGCTTATTATCACAGGTGATCCTGATAATGGAAGTGTAGGACTCATCACCTGATGTTAAAGTATTGGCAGACTCTGATGATGATGGTGGACAAACAGAGGCACAGTCAGAGTGTGCAGAAGTTCAATCTGACACTGAGGTTGACATTCAGCCTTTCCCTGTATTTACATCAGACACAGCCAGTAAGTCTATGCATATCTATTCCAATGAGCCCTCCAATATTGAACAGGTGGAGGGTGACACACTTGATCAGGGTAGTGTGGTTAATGCTGCTTCAATGATGCTTGGCTCTGGCTGTAACCAAAGTGTGGGTGAGGTGCCATACAGGAGGGTTGTTAGGGGTGCTCATAGGAAGCCTGCTGTCCACCCTCCACCTGATATTGGTGTGTCTTTATGTGCCACTTGACATATGTTTAGAGCCATCGTGGAGGTACAGGCACATTCCAATAGGGACTGTGAGTGCATGCATAGGGTTGTAGATGTGGCACAGTTGGACATGCATGACTGCCTCTGCTGTGTTGCAGATTCAATGGATCAGATGAATGACACAATGGAATGGGCAGCGTCTGTGATGGAATGTCTGCTGGTAGGGGATTGGCACCCATGTGGACGTAGGTCAGCACCATCATCTGATGTTAGCCAATGTGGCCGTGCCTGATTATGTGTCCATAGTGGCACTACTTCCACACTAAAGGTGGAGGAGTGTCAATATTCACCAAGGATATTCATACCATCAGGCTAGTTGTCCAACACAATGCGTCTGAAATTCTCCAGGTGCAACTAACACTAGGAAAGCCTGCAATCCAAATTGTAGCTTGCTACAGATCCCCCACCATACCCCAAGATTCTCACTACACCTTTCTAAACATACTGGAAAATATTAAGATAGAACCAAACACCCTAATACTGGGTGATTTTAACTACCCTGCCATTAACTGGGAAAACTACTCATGTACCAACACCTTTGCCCAACGGTTCTTGGAATTCCTAAATTCCAACGCCCTGGATCAACTAATCCATAGTCCCACCAGGGGCTCCAATATCCTAGACCTGGTCATTACCAACATGGGAAATCAATGCTCCACACCTATAGTCACCCCCTTGTTAGTCAGGTCTGACCATAAGCTAATCACCCTTAACATCCACATCCCACCCCCACCCCCCAGTAAGGAAACCTCCATCAAAAACTTCTCCAAAGCCAGCTTCATGCTACTCAAGTCAGAAATGACAAACTTCATGACACCCATGCAGACGGGAACTGAAAGTTCAACTGCTGAATCCTACACTAAGGCACTGTATGAGCACATCCACTCATGCATGAATCATGCCATCCCAAATAGAACCAAGATGCTCTCATCCAAAAAAAGGAAGCCAATCTGGAGGTCCCCTGCCATAAACAAACTTTACAACAAAAGGAAGAAACTGTTACAGAAAAGAGGAAAATCCCAGGATGCAAAAAACTTCCTTACCAGCCACAGTAAGAAACTGAGATCCCTCATAAAATCCTCCAAAGCTAGTTACGAAAATAAAATTGCCAAACATTCCAAAGACAACCACAAGGCATTCTATAACTATGTCAAGAATCTAAATGGCAATGCTCAGATCTGCTCTGAGCTAAAAGAGAATGGCATTAAATATACTGATCCCAAGGATATTGCCAATATCCTGGCAGATCGATTCAGTGCCAACTTCACCCCCCTCTCACCCCCTAAATGGCCAAATTCCGGTAATAACGGCCACACAGGTAAAAAACGCACTCTCCAAAGCTAAGAATGCAGCATCCATGGGACCAGATGACATCCTGGGCTGTGTACTACATGAACTACAATATGAACTGGCACCTCACCTAAGTGTCATGTTTAATCATAGCCTCACCTCTGGTTTCGTGCCCACTGAGTGGCGCAGAGCTACAGTTATCCCACTCCACAAGGGGGTATCCACCTTGGATCCCGGAAACTACCGTCCTGTCAGTCTGACAAGCCTTATCTGCAAGGCCATGGAGCGTATTATCATGGAACTTATAAACAAAGACATTGGCAACCTTCAAACACTGGACCCCACCCAGTTTGGGTTCGTGAAGGGCCGATCTTGTCTCCTGAACCTGATTGACTTCTTCAAATCAGTCTCCAGAGCCATGGACAAGGGTAAGGTGGTCCACACAGCCTATCTAGACCTTGCCAAGGCCTTTGACACCATCCCCCACTCTGGAATCATGGATAAACTTACTAAGCTGGGCAGTAATCGCTATGTCACCCAATGGGTTGCTAACTGGTTTACTGATAGAACCCACACTGTAAAAGTAGCCAACTCCATATTCAGCTCCAGACAAGTGACAAGTGACAAGTGGAATACCTCAAGGTTCAGTCCTGGGACCGCTCTTGTTTGGCATCTACTTCTCTGAAGTACAGGCCAACACTAAGGGACTCTGGATAACAAAGTTCGCAGATGACTACAAACTGGGAGCCATTACTGAATCCCCAAATTATGTGGATATTCTACAAAAGGGCCTTACAGAAACAGATGCTTGGTGCCAGAGCCATGGGCTTAAGCTCAATGCCAAGAAATGTATAGTTATCCCCTTTGGGAAAAAACATGTACCCGTAAATTACCATATATGTGGCAGTACACTAAACACCGAAAGTGTGATAAGAGACTTAGGGACACAGGTGGACAGTGGTCTCACCTTCGATAACCACATCACCACAACAGTTAGGAAATCCTTCTATGTGGCACACATCATCACTAAGGGCTTTTCATCCAGAAAAAAGGAGGTCATTGTCCCACTGTACTCATCCCTCATTAGACCCATTATAGAATACAATGCCCCGTTTGGTATGTACCTCTCAAGACATCTGCAACAACTGGAAAGGCCGCAGAAATACCTCACTAAAAGAATCACAGGCCTAAAACAGATGCCCTACGCTGACCGCCTTATAAAACTCCAGCTATAATCTGTCACATATCATCTACTCAGAGGCGATCTCTGTTTAACATACAAGGCCATGTCAAACCCAGAGCTGTTGGACATGCTACACTTAAAGAAATCCCAATCCCTCAGAGCCACACGCTCAAGGGATCTAAACCTTGTCATCACAATAAACAAAACATGCTGGAGGGATAGGTTCCTGACCCAGAGACTCCCCAGACTCTGGAATAGATTGCCCATACATGTCAAGCAGAGTACCTCTTTGGTCCTCTTCAAAAGGAACCTTGATGATTGGATGGGAGAAAGGAAATTGACCCTGGGGATCACGTCAGTCGCCCTGCTAGACAGGGGAAAAGGGAAGTAAATAGTGTGGGAAGAAATAGCCAGGGAATTGTCATGGCTAGGCTTGTATTGGCCCTAGGGCTGATATCCTAGTACCAACCTATGAACCTATGAACCTATGAACCTGCTCTCTTAGTGATTGACATGTCCACAACCAGGCATGATGAGCCATGGGGTTGTGGTCCTGGGAGTTCTTGTGAGGACAGCTTGTCCAGCAGACATCAGTCACATTCAGGTAGCAGCAATGCATCTGACCATGCATATGGATGTGGCTGTGCAACTGCTGGCAGAGCCAGTTCTGCAGGCTGGGGATGACAGCAGTGAACTGTTACCTCTACCATACATGGCTCACCCACACTTTTCACCTTGAGTGCCCATACAGACACACACACATTTAAGTTACTACATATTTCAGTAATGAGGCTTACAGCTCATTCTGTCTCAGTGGTCATTTGATACTTTATCAAAATTTCTGCCTGTCTGTCTCTCTTACTCACAGGCACTCACTACCCTTTGTGCCAGCATTGCTCCCCCAACCCTCGAAACAACACCCTGTGCAAATGATAACTGTGTCATATCCTTCATGTTCTATCTTTTGGATTCAGGAAGATACAAGTCTTTTGTCTGATGTCCAGGGTGCATAGCTGACTGAGTGCTTAGTTTTCTTACAGGTTTTTGTAAGGTTTGAATCTTTGATGCAGGAGGCCTATTAGTTGATAGAGAACACATCTATTGACATAAGTCAGTGCTGTCACGTATTGATGTCATTGCTGTAAAACTCACCCACCTTCTACTTAGATACATTAACAAGTAACAGTATGCAAGGATATGCAATTTATTTCCATTCTTAGCTATTTATTTTCCTATTCCAGGTTCAGTACTTACCTTGGAAGCCTGGCAGTTACAAGAGTTTTAATTTGGGGCTGACTCTGTATGATGCTAGCAGTACACAGCAATTACATGGGTAAGTAAAAGTTGTAAGCATTGCCTGGCATCAGTGTTACTGTATGTATGTGCAAAGGACAAAGGTTTTACATCCTTAGGTGGTGAGCGTGTGTTCTGTCCATTGCTTATTGGTCAGGTCGAGGGCACATTGTGCACACCTACATCCACAGTGGCTAGTGATTTCCCCCTCTGACTCCTCACCTGCATGTAGTTGTGGTGACCTTGCCTGTGGTGGTGGGATGTGTGCCTCTTCCCCTTGGTGTTCCTGTTGAAGCTTTTTTCTCAGAATAATATTGTGAAGGATGGCACAGAGTGAAAATTTCAGCACAAGTATGGAGATTGTACTGCAGGGCTCCCCCAGATATATCTAGGCACTGGAACTGTGACTTCAGTAGCCCAAACACATGCTCTATGATATTTCTTGTTTCTGCATGTGCCTCATTATGCATTCTTCAGTTGGTGTGTGTGCATTTCTAATGGGCATCATCCCCCAATGTTCAAGTGCATAACCTGCGTCCCCCAGTAAATGACCTTGTGGGATATCTCCCAACAGAAAGCATCTGATACAGTTGACAGTTGTGCCAGATATGTAAATTGTGGTAACTGCTTGTTTTGCCAGCACACACATTCAGGATGATTCCCTTAGCATTACACATGCCTGGGCAGTTAATGGAGTGGAAGCCCTTTCTATTTATATACACCCTTCCCTGTTACCCAGGTGGTGCTTTGATTTCAATGTGCCTGCAGTCTATGGCGACCAAGATGTCAGGGTAGTGTGCTACAGGGTAGAAAGCCTACATAGTTGTGTCTCTGTCCTCAGGTGTACAGGGAAAATTATAGTCACTGCTATGTTAGAGCATGGTATTCAGGAACTGATGGAGGATCCGGGATGCTTATGCCTGCGACACCATCAGCATGTCCCCTGTTGGTCTCTGGAAGGTTCCTGTAGCTAATATTCTGTTTGATACATATACCTTAGTCTCCACAGGTATTGGTTATCCTTGGTTTGCCCTTGCTCTCAGTTGAGAATGACAGAGGTTTCAGAGTTTCTGTAGTGTGTCTCTATCCACCTGGTAGTGCTCTACAATTTCCATCTCATGTAGACCATAAAATTTTAAATGAGGTCTAAACACCCTACTCCTTCTTGGCCATTGTCTTTTAGTAGCAGCAGCAGCGTAGACTTGGGCCTGTTGTACATACACATGAATAAGAGCAACAGCAGCCCCTAACATTCTTTCCATGTAGAGTAGTTTCCATGGATGTATTCCAATGTTTGTATCTTTCGGCTTTTCCCGGTTAGGGGTCGCCACAGCAGAACTCCGGTCCGCTAATGATTGGCAGTAGATTTTTACGTGCTGGCTTGCCGGGCCTAATGCACAACCTTCAATGAAGGAACGCCCATTCATGCATGTCACCACACAGAACACGCTCTAACTGAGAATCAAACGGGCAATGTCTAACTGTGAGGCGACAATGCTACCGCAGCACCACCACTGCAGTATCCATGGATGTATTCCAATATGTTTTGGAATTTGCAGGCAAAACCTACACTAAGTCTAAATGATTGCTTTATAGCTTGTTGAATAGCTCCTCCAACCTGGATTGGTTGATTAGCATGCAATTTAGCTGCTTATGTAATTAGCATGCCACAATATTTACTTTGTTTGCGTGACTGTCACGGCATGCACTCACTGAATACAAAATGGTGTGCCACCATGTGTGAATCATGCCATGATGTGCACACAGTCTTAGCACATCATGTAGACTTTACTGAATCTGCACCTTAGTTTAGTTAAGTATTGTATTGATATATTATTCCTAGGATGGATTTTTATTATTTTGTTAATTTCTGGTATGATTTATACTAATGCAGATTTCTGATTGACTGAGAATTGCCTTTTCTTGTAACTTTTTTATATTTTCTTGAGGATAGTTTATGTGGGCTGAGTTCCTTTTTTGGGTTTTGTGATTTTTCATTTTGTGCGTATAGCATGTGAACCTTTAAATTCCAAAGTACTTGGACAACTGGGCTTCATTATGGAGCTTGTCACCCTGTTCTTTAAATCATAAAGTTAAGATCTCTATAGAAATTATTTAATTCATTTTTTTTAAATGCTACCAAATTCTGAGAAACTCTTATATCCTTAGGAAGTTTATTCTATAAGCTAGATATATGAATCTGAAATGCTCTCGTTCTAAACCCTGATGTGCTAATATTGGTATGTAATATTAGTATGTACTAAAAAAATATCATTGTGTCCATTAAATTCATGGCTACAAAGAACAAACTTCTTCTTCTCTTTTCAGGTTTTCCCATTAAGGGTCACTACAGTGGAACATCTGTCCACAGAAATATTGGCAGTGGGGCTTTACGGTATCGAGTTGTGAGCCTGGTGCCCAACCTTCCACAGAAGGCACACACATGCACACAGTCATACCCAGGGCCAATTTTAGCACGTCCAATTCACCTGTAGCATGTCTTGGGAAGGTGGGAGGAAACCAACGCAAACACAGGGAGGACATGCAGACTCCGCATAGAAGGCACCCCAGCCAAAAATCATACTGGAGAATATTTTGCTGTGATATGACAATGCTAACTGCTGCACCAGTGTGCAACCCCTACAAAGGATAAACTAATAGCTAGAAAATCATTATGCAGACTTTTACATACATTGCAAAGATCACATCTACAAAGGTAAGAGAAGAATGTAAATTCAGCATTTTCAAACATGTTTTCATAATTCAGATTTTTTAAACAAAGGTAACGTATTTGAATTATTTCATGCTCATTAGTATTCCTCACTGGATATATATATACACACACACACACACACACACACACACACACACACACACACACACACACACACACAAAAGGAAGTACAATATTTAGTATGTGTGCGAATCAGTCCTACATAATATGACAATGCTGTTGCCTAGAATGGAATACAGGTGACAAATCTTGACTCACTTTCTATGCATAGGGCCGTATTTCAAAAGAGTTGCTATCAGTGTAAGTGAGATACTCTGGTGTAAGCCTGCCCTGATTGGGAAAGACATGTTCTTTTGGAATAAGATCTGTCTATAAATATGCTTATACCAGGCTCCAGACTCCAAAAGATCTGCTCTCAGTGTAAGTGACTTATTCCAGTTACTTACTCATAAAAAAACACTACTACTGACTGCTGAAAATAATATGGTTAGATGCATTCATATAGCCAACATTAAAGAACATCACTGTCTTACTATTCAGAAAGCTAACTGGTTGCCTATCACTGTTAGTGCTATTTCTTCCTTTTAAATATAATAACTTTCAAATCTATAGTTATTGTCCTCCAATAACTTACAAACTGACTATAGGAAACATGTTACTTTGAGATTAAGACAGTTTGATGCTCCAAGTACCTCTGCTGTCATTAATATTTAGTAAAAAAAAAAATCAATGCAATTGATATCCTTGCCTTATTTAAGAAGAAACTAGAAACTATGGCATATTGAACAGATATATACAAAAGTAACTACTGTCTAACTACAGAATAATGTTGAAATTATTACTGAATACAATGCATAACTACATAATTTGTTTTCATCACAATGAACCGTTTCCATGTATTTTACTTTGTTTTATACTGTTTGAAAACTTTTTCTTAAATACGTTTATCAGACATTTTTTAGAAACTGTAAGCTACACAGAAACTCCTCAATTGTGTGACTTTATTGTTGAATTTTTTGAACTATGGTACTATTACAAAAGGTTTACTTTGAAAAAAATGTGACAATGTCAAATACTTTTGACCTTGAAAAATATTCTTAGCTATGTGTCACTTGATCACAACAATATGAACATCTTCTGGATTGGGATGTAGCTAAAAATGGTTTATGGAGCAGCCTACCTACCTGATTAACAATAAATAAACATAGCATCAGCTGACATTGATCAGATGTCTTGCACCAATGGCGTTCATTACACCATAAGTTTTCTTTCAAACCATTTGAATAGGTGCAAAAAAAAATCTACAAGGTTAGCACAGTTCCCACAGTGGAAAATATAATGCAAAAACCACTGTCTCCAAAAACAAACTTAATGACCCAGAAAAGCTGAAATTTCTTCAGCTCTACTAACTCATTAAAAGTTAATTTTTTGAGACTGTGGCGTTTTTTTGTGTTACATTTGTACGTGCATATCAATATAAAGGTCTTTTGATATACAAATACTACAATGTTTATAATAGTTAACAGTTATATATTTTGCCCATTCCAAGAATTTATCAAACAGCAACTGTAAATCAATACACTCATTATATATGCAATTAAGACAGCCAGTTTGTTATCATCTGAAAATCTGCTGCACCAAACTGGATATAACATTGGTAAGGTAGTTAGAAATAAATAAACAGAATAGACCTAAATAGACAGCCTTGTGGTACACCCCAAACAATTTCATTTTGTTGCTGAGCAGGGATTAGTTCCAGTCATGGTGAGATGTCTATTATTTTTTATTTTTTAGTTTATTAGGGTTGAGAGTGTAGGTTTTAATGCTTGTTTATGTATCTATGCAGTCTAAGTGTTGCATTTAATATACATTTTGTGCTTATTCGTTGTCCATGCTAAGGGGTGTAGTTTGCATTTCATGTACATATGTATGTATGTATGTATGTATGCTTGCATGTATGTATGTATTTATTTATTTAGTCTTTTTATTTTTTTTTCCTTTTTTGGAAATTTGTTTTAGATAGGATAAGTTGGTTTGGTTTAAATTTGCAACAGAGTTTTATCGTGACTAACAATGTGGACAGAGTGGTACTAAATGTGTTGATGTGGACAGAATGGTGTTTGATGTTTGATGATGTGTTTAGGATGGTTATATACAATACATACACACACACACACACACACACACACATACACACATATATATATATATATATATATATATATATATATATATAGATATATACTTTGTCCAAGATATACATTTTTATTTCACTGTTTAGGTTTAGTTGTTAGAAGATGTACACTTGCAGCCCCACAATAAATACACCAATGGGCTGATTCTCCCTGACTTCTTTTTCTGTCTTTTATTGGTACTCTGCATGGGTATTTCAGTCTGTTCTATATTGTATAATGGCAGGTTTGTGATGAAGAATGCATGTATTGACTCTTGTGGAGCAGATTATCATTTGCCACTAGTCCTTGAGCAGAGATGCTAGAAGTCAATCATGACCCCTGGAACCTAATCCAAGTCATCCCTATTGCCTGAGAGAAGACAGAGGTATCCTAGTGCAGTATTATAAGGATTTAACTTGTATGTCTTTTCCATTTTTCTGCCCCTACACCGAAAGTACAATGATGTAAGGCCATTATGGCCAAGTATGTCTGCCAGTGTGTTCTCCAGTATTTAGTAAGCATGTGATGCATGCATTGGCATCACCAGTAGGGATTTTATCCCTATTTATAACTCATCCCCTCCCTCAGGGATAATCAGCCTTGTGAAAAACTCCTGCCTTTCATATCCACCCTCAGCTGTCTCCACATGCCAGGCTTTTTAATCAAACTTAGATCACCTGGATCATAGTCAGGACTGTATCCCTCTTTGCCATGCAGCCAACACAAAACTTCTGCTTTCTAGTTCACGTGACTACTTCAGACATGACTAGTTTAACTAACTGGACATTTTCACTTGTGGACTTATAGCAGCAGGCACTTTAAATTTGGCAACCATTAGTTTATCAAACATAATCACCCACTGCCTCCTCCAGCTGTCATATGGAACAACATTCCCTTACATATTAGATGACATAAAACCCTAGCAACATGTAAGCCTCAATTAGCTGACTGAACGGAATTGCATAAATTCATTCAGAGTCACTGGTTACAATTTTTTAACTATGACAAACTAAGCATTATTTATTTTTATATCTTAATCCTTCATATTCCTTCTCTGCTTCTCTTTTCCTCTTTTTCCATACTTCCCATACGTCTGTCATAATTCAAGCTAATAATCTGTGTCTGTATCTCCCAATTCAACTTTACCTTGAACCACAACCTTTTGGAATATTAGGTCTCCTTCAAGGGTTCTTTTTATGGCATTTGTGGCTACACTAACAGTATTTGAGTTACCACTGGCTTAGTATAGAGTGATGACTCTATGAACCTCAGATTATTGGGCAATTTTGATTTGTCTACAGATGTACATTATCCAATTTAGCACAGAACTTTAAGATACACTCTGCTAAAATACTTCCTTATACAGCTGTAATTTTCACTGTGCAAAAGAAAAACCACGTCAGGAACAAAAAACTAATTTATTCTGCAAAACATTCAGGTTAACACCCTTCCTTAGTGCATTATGAAATCAGTTAATACATCCATTTTAAATAGGACCATCAATTAATCACGTCAGCCAGCTAAACTATCAAACACATATACCACTCCCCCCCTTTTCATATATATGAAATTTAAAATCACAAAGTGTTCAAAAATCACAAAATTGTTAAAAACACATAATAAACATAATACAGTTAATAAATATAACTAATAACACTTCATTTTGTTTCTTTTTTCTTTTTTACAAGAATAGGTTGCCATACTATTAATACCTGGTTTACTATCTGCTCTCAGACTTACTATCTATTCATATTCTCTTGTTTCTAAAAATTATTTAAATCACCACCCCTCATACTCATGACTATTCTATCCATCACCCTAAATTTAAAATAATGCCTTAACCATTATCAATCATATGTTTACTTAATGCATTTGTGTTTATACTTCTACTAATATCTGATTTGTGTTCCACTATTTGTTCCCTTAGTTTCCTGGTAGTCTTTCCCACATAAAACAAGGGGCAGGCTACACAGGTAGCTAGGTATATAACTTATGTTGTATTACAATTTGCATAACAGAAGAACATATATTCCTTTTTTGTTACAGGGTGCACAAACTTGTTCTCCCCTTCATAGATATTATCACAGAAGCTACAATTAAAGCACTTAAAAGTACCTAGTTTATTTAATATGTTTTTTCCCTTCATATGTTTAAAATCTTTATAACATAGCATTAACCTTAAACTTTCAGAACTTCTATAAGCAAATAGGGGTCTTTCTCCTACGATTTCCTTTAATTCTGGCATTGCCATCAGAATTGTCCAATTCTTATATAATACTCACTTTACTTCTTCAGTTTTCAAATTATAAGTTGTAACATATCTAATTAGATCATTTTTTCATACTTCCTTTCGTGTTTCTGTTACTTTTTTAAAGTTGTTCCCAAAAATTGGTATATATTCACTCATTCTCCCATCAGAGACTTCTTTATATACTTGCTCTACCATCTCAAAATTATATCCATTACTAATAAATTCATCCATCATCTCTTTAATTTGCTTTTCAAAACTTTCCTGATTTGTATTTAACAAACTCGTTCTAATCATTTGTGCTTTTAATATACCTTTAAAGATATGAGGGGCATGCATACTCTCCCTATTCACATATCTACTAACATGAACCCCTTTCCTATGTATACTTGTTTGTATATGCATTCCCATCCTACTTAGTTCTATATCCAAAAACACTATCTTGTCTTCTGAAGCTGACATTTTAAACTTCAAGAAACTTATTGTTGTGTTTAAGTATTCCATATAATCATTCAGTTGTTGTAAGGTTCCATCCCAAATTAAAAAACAATCATGAACAAATCTCTGATAGAAACATGTTTTCTTATTCATAACATTGCTATCACTTAAGACATAGCTTTTCTCCCATTCATGTAGCACGAGGTTGGCATAAGTATTTGCCTCTGGTGTACCCATGGGCACCCCTGCTAGCTGTAAATAAATTTCATTGTCAAAAATAAAACTGTTCTTAGTTAGAACTAGTTCTAGTAATACACAGATGTTCTCAATTTGTCTAGCTGGTAATTTCACTTCTACATTCAAGAAATTCCTTATAGAATCTATCCCATAGTCATTGGGTATTACTGTAAAGATGGAAGCTATGTCTAAAGTTACGAAGAAAAAATATTTTCTTTCTTGTTTAGAATACCATTCATATAATTTCACCCAAAATCATTTGTGTCCTTTAATATGGTAGAACATTTAGACAGCAAGGTGCTTAAATATTTCTGTAAGTATTTTGAAATGGGCTCAGTCATCCATCAACCTCCGGAGACTATAGGCCTCAGGGGGGATTTTCAATGGATCTGTGTATCTTAGGAATGCCATAAATTTGTGGTAGTCTATGACAAGAAACAGTAAAATAGTTAAACTGCTCTGTTGTTATGTCTCCAGATATTTGAAGGTCATAAATAGCCATATTTATCTCTAAAATAAGTTTTTTAACATCAAGAAGTGTTATTTTCTTAATTGTTTCCTCATCTTGTAATAAGGTCTTAAAGTTAAAAATATATTTGTCCCTGTCTGTTATTACTAATCCTTTATACCATTATTAATCCTTTACCTGATTAACTACTATACTTTTTTCATTCATAAGATGTTGCAATGCTTCATATTCTTCATATGTTAATTTATACTTTTTCTTGCCTTTTGATACAGAATATAGCACCCTAAGACCATCTTCCACCACATTTACAAAAGCTGCCACTATTGGGCAACTAATAGGTGAAAAAGTACTACTTTTTCTACACATTGCTAATTCAGTATTCTCATTGCATTTAAAAATCAGCTTCAAATTCACATTTCTTGCAAATAATTTCAAATCTGTCAGTGCTTTTACAATATTATCAGTGGCATTAGGTATAAATTTAAGTCCTTTGTTTAGAAGTTTTAAATGTGCTTCTGTTATATTTTTAGCTGATAACAGTACCTTGTTTTATAACAATTAGTGACGTGCTGTTTTGTTCTGAAGGGCAGGGCTGTTGTTCTTTCTCTTTGCCCCATTCACTATCTCATGCTGCTGTCTCTGCAATGAATGCCCCCTCGACTGGGCATTTAGTTGTACATCCACCTTCTCTGGTAGCTTTAACTGAAAAGGAGAAAGGTAGGAAAGCTGCATTTGGTTTGTTTTACCCACTAATTGTGTTGTATTGGCATCTTTTGATGCTGTTTGTGATTTTTATCACCTCTCCTCCACTTGGTTCCTGATTTACGGCCATTGTTTCAGTGGTAGGCATTATCATTAGATGAATATGAGCCTCCTGATTGGACAGTACATCAACTGACGTTAATTCCTGCTCATCTCTATTGGTGCTAGGCTGCTGTCATTTAGATGGACCGGGTTACTCGAATTTATCTAGTTTATCCATTCTTTTTTTATAATTGATAATGGTTCATGGCATTATTTTAAATTTAGGGTGATGGATAGAGTAGTCATGAGTATGAGGGGTGGTTAATAAAATAATTTTTTAGAATCAAGAGAATATGAATGGATAGTAAGGCTGAGAGCAGATAGTAAAACAGGTATTAATAGTATGGCAAGTATAAAACCTATTCTAGTAAAAAAGCAAAAAGAAATAAAATGAAGTGTTAGTTATATTTATTAACTGTATTCTTTTTTATATATGTGTTTGTAACAATTATGTGATTTTTGAACACTTTGTGATTTAAAATTTCATATATATGAAAAAAGGGGGATGGTATATGTGTTTGATCAATGTCCTTTTATCAGAATGCACTAGATCGACTGCATCTAATTGATGTAAAACTAGAGGCTAAAAAAAGAAAGAAATTAATGAGAGACATTAATGACTTTAAATCTGGTCATATATTTTCGTGGCCGAGAAATGAAGTTACAAAAACAGCTGATTTAAAATCTAAAAAAAGAATGGATGAACTAGATACATTTGAGTTACCCAGTCCATCTAGATGACAGCAGCCTAGCACCAATAAAGGCAAGCAGGAATTGATGTCACATGACGTACTGTCCAATCAGGAGGCTCATACTCATCTAATGGCAATGCCTACCACTGAAACAACGGCCGTGAATGAGGAAGCAAGTGGAGCAGAGGTGATAAAATCACAAACAGCATTAAAAGATGCCAATACAGCACAATTAGTGGATAAAATGAACCAAATGCAGCTTTCTTCCCTTTCTCCTTTTCAATTAAAGCTACCAGAAAAGGTGGATGCACAACTAAATGCCTGGTCACGGGGGAGTTAATTGCAGAGACAGCAGCATGAAATAGTGAATAGGGCAAAGAGAAAGAACAGCAGCCCTGCCCTTCAGAACAAAGCAGCACGTTGCTAATTGTTATAAAACAAAGTACTGTTAACTTATCAGCTAAAAATATAACGAAAGCACATTTAAAGCTTCTAAACAATGGACTTAAATTTATCCCTAATGCCACTGATAATATTGTAAAAGCATTGACAGATTTGAAATTATTTGCAAGAAATGTGAATTTGAAGCTGATTTTTAAATGCATTGAGAATACCGAATTAGCAATGTGTAGAAGAAGTAGCACTTTTTGGGTGGCCATGATGGTGCAGCGGTTAGCATTGCCACCTCACAGCAAGAGGTTCTCCGGTTTGATTCTCAGCTGGGGTGCCTTCTGTGCGGAGTCTGCATGTCCTCCCTGTAGTCGCATGGGTTTTCTCCGGGTGCTCCGGTTTCCTCCCACATCCCAAAGACATGCAGTAGGTGGATTGGACACTCTAAATTGGCCCTAGGTGTGAGTGTGTGTGTGTGTGTGTGTGTGTGTGTGTGTGTGTGTGTGTGTGTGTGTGTGTGTGCCTTCTGTGGAAGGTTGGGTGCCGGGCTGGCAACTCGACACCATAAAACTCCACTGCTAATCATAAGCAGACAGATGATCCGCTGTGGCAACCCCTAACTGGGGAAAAAGCCAGAAGAAAAAGAAGAAGTAGTACTTTTTCACCTATTAGTTGCCCAATAGTGACAGCTTTTGTAAATGTGGTGGAAGATGATCTTAGAGAGCTATATTCTGTATCAAAAGGCAAGAAAAAGTATAAATTAACATATGAAGAATTATGAAGCATTGCAACTTCTTGTGAATGAAAAAAGTACAGTAGTTAAACAAGCAGATAAAGGTGGAACCATAGTAATAATGAACAGGGACAAATATATTTTGAACTTTAAAACCTTATTACAAGATGAGGAAACATTTAAGAAAATAACACTTCTTGATGTTGAAAAACTTATTTTAGAGATAAATATGGCTATTTACGACCTTCAAATATCTGGAGACATAACAGCAGAGCAGTTTAACTATTTTACTGCTTCTTGTCCTAGAATACCACAAATTTATGGCATCCCTAAGATACACAAATCCATTGAAAATCCCTCTCTGAGGCCTATAGTCTCAGGAGGAGGAGGGATGACACTGCCCATTTCAAAATACAGAAATATTTAAGCACCATCCTGACTAAATGTTCTACCATAATAAAGGACACAAATGTTTTTTTGGTGAAATTATATGAATGGTATTCTAAACAAGAAAAAAAAAAATTTTTATTTATAACTTTAGACATAGCTTCCATCTTTACAGTAATACCCAATGAGTATCGGATATATTCTATAAGGAATTTCTTGAAAGTAGAAGTGAAATTACCAGCTAGACAAATTGAGAACATCTGTGTATTACTAGAACTAGTTCTAACTAAGAACAGTTTTATTTTTGACAATGAAATTTATTTACAGCTAGCAGGGGTGTCCATGGGTACATCAGAGGCAAATACTTATGCCAACCTCGTGCTACATGAATGGGAGAAAAGCTATGTCTTAAGTGATAGCAATGTTATGAATAAGAAAACATGTTTCTATCAGAGATTTGTTCATGATTCTTTTTTAATTTGGGATGGAAACTTACAACTTGAATGATTATATGGAATACTTAAACACAACAATAAGTTTCTTGAAGTTTAAAATGTCAGCTTCAGAAGACAAGATAGTGTGTTTGGATATAGAACTAAGTAGGATGGGAATGCATATACAAACAAGTATACATAGGAAAGAGGTTCATGTTAGAAGATATGTGAATAGGGAGAGTATACATGCCCCTCATATCTTTAAAGGTATATTAAAAGCACAAATTATTAGAACGAGTTTGTTAAATACAAATCAGGAAAGTTTTGAGAAGCAAATTAAAGAGATGATGGATGAATTTATTAGTAATGGATATAATTTCGAGATGGTAGAGCAAGTATATAAAGAAGTCTCTGATGGGAGAATGAGTAAATATACACCAATTTTTGGAAACAACTTGAAAAAAGTAACAGAAACACGAAAGGAAGTCCGAAAAAATGATGTAATTAGATATGTTACAACTTATAATTTGAAAACTGAAGAAGTAAAGCGCGTATTATATAAGAATTGGACAATTATGATGGCAATGCCAGAATTAAAGGAAATAGTAGGAGAAAGACCCCTATTTGCTTATAGAAATTCTGAAAATTTAAGGTTAATGCTATGTTATAAAGATTTTAAACATATGAAGGGAAAGAATGTATTAAGTAAAATAGGTACTTTTAAGTGCTTTAATTGTAGCTGCTGTGATAATATCTATGAGGGGGAGAACAAGTTTGTGCACCCTGTAACAAAAAAGGAATATATATTCTTCTGTTATGCAAATTGTAATACAACATAAGTTATATACCTAGCTACCTGTGTAGCCTTCCCCTTGTTTTATGTGGGAAAGACTACCAGGAAACTAAGGGAACGAATAGTGGAACACAAATTAGATATTAGGAGAACTATAAACACAAATGCATTAAGTAAACATATAGTTGATAATGGTTCAGGGCATTATTTTAAATTTAGGGTGATGGCTATAATAGTCATGAGTATGAGGTGTGGTGATTTAAATATTTTTTTAGAAACAAGAGAATATGAATGGATAGTAAGGCTGAGAACAGATAGTAAATCAGGTATTAATAGTATGGCAAGTATAAAATGTATTCTCGTAAAAAAGCAAAAAGAAATAAAATGAAGTGTTATTTGTTATATTTATTAACTGTATTATGTTTATTGTATGTGTTTTTAACAATTTTGTGATTTTTGAACGATTTGTGATTTTAAATTTCATATATATGAAAAAAAGGGGGGGTGGTATATGTGTTTGATAGGTTAGCTGGCTGATATTTGATTAATTGATGATCCTATTTAAAATGGATGTATCAACTGGTTTTAGAATGCACTGAGGAAGGGTGTTAACCTGAAAGCTTTGCAGAATAAATTTGTTTTTTGTTCCTGACGTGGTTTTTCTTGCTGGAGACTGTTTGAACTACAGCTTTGACCAACTTTGCAGTTCACTGTGCAAAAGAACCAGTCACATAATTAGCCAGTGCAGTGAGGTCACCCCTAAAACAACACATATGCATATGGGACCTACCTGATTAACAGATCATAATAACAAAAAGAATGGTAGCCACAGAAAATGATGCTGGGTCCAGCCCATTTTCAATTAATGTCCTGAATCTGTAGCTCACAAACCAGCAGCAGTGCTTATTGTTAAGAAATGGATGTGCCACAGAGCATTACGGTCAGTGACAGCCGAAAGACCAAGGATTGCAAGCTTGAAACAGTAAGAGTGACATGATGGGGAACACTAAAACAGCAAAACTTGGAAAGTGGGGAAAAAATCAAGAGCAGAATTTTAGAGATATAAACAATAGTTTCTATTTTAGATTCGCTACTCCTTCTTGAATAATGGGAGAAACTATGTGAACTGTACTTGTACTCTGCCCTGTTATCTGTCAGTCAGCTTCATAGTAACCACAAAGCTGCATTCCCTGAGGCTCATCTGTATGTTTCTGTTCAGCCTATATTCTGGTGTTAGTTTGTGTATTTTGTGAGATTAAACTTTAATTTGCTGTCACTTATTTATATGATGTTTAGCAAAATATGTATTTTTTTCCTATTTGTCTTCATTTGACATTTTTAGTTGTCATGATGGTGCTATTGCTTTGGAACTTTGTTATAAAGTGGCCACATGGAAAATGTGGACAATTGGCTGAATTAGCACACATTTAATATCTCCAGAACTGAAAGAAAATCAACATCTGCCCTAAAAATGGTTCAAATTCTGTCAGATACGTTTGTGCGTGCCTTTGGATAAGGTATAACGTTTGGGTTATGTAATGAATAAAAATACATTAACACATTTTTGCTATTAATATGACTCATGCGTTGACTCATGACATTTTATTTCTCGCACAGAATGACACAATTCAATTGGCAGATGTGCTTTACCAGATTAATTGCTGCATCTATTTTTAGACATGCCACCTTACAAAAAAATCATTTTTCTTTTGAAAATAAGATTTACAGGGATTAAGTGAATTAAAAAAAAGGCAAGTAAGATAAATGATAAAGCAAACCTGATATAATCTGACATTTTGCTTGATAAACAAAGTGTTTCTATGCTTATTATTATATGCCTACAATTTGTGAATTTTTTATTTTCATAAAGCAGCTATTCTTGCAGAGGTAATATAATTGAAAATCCAAACAATAATAGCCTAATATCTACAGTTTACTTTGTCTATTCTTATCTTTGTGTGCATAGGTGTTTATACCCAGTCGCCATAGTGACTGCATGTTTTGCTATGTTGTAGGTGATGGTAAAAGAATGAGTGCCACATTTCTGCACAGTATTCAGTGCTATTGAAAAGAAATTTACTGTAATGAACTAGAATTTTTTTTTATATAAGACTATAAGACTTATATGTGAATAAGATATATGATCACAAAATTTGTCAGGTAAAAAAAGTTGAACTAACTATAATTATGACAACACTTACCATGAATATTTTTCCCCATGATATGCTTTATTTTCAGCTAGGACAGTTGTCTAGACCAAAAAAAAAAAAACTTTGTAGACCTATGACTTGGCAAGGCATATTATATGTTTCCTGCTTTTATTACTATTATATCAAACCTTAATTGCTGAAACATCGGAAATACTGAGGCCACAGATGTCTAACATAACCATTCTGAATGGCACTAGCAACATCTCTAACTTCACCACAGTTAAGTCCCTACTCATAGATCACTTGAGGAACCAGAATATCTAAGCATCCAGTTTTTATTTTGTGCAAGCAGCATATTTGAAAAGGTTCTGAATGTAAATGGGGTGACAAGCATATTTCTAATATGAGGTGGAAACTGCTTCTTGCTTATGTCATCTGCATATAATATAGTAAGTCATGGCTTTCAAAAACAAGTTTGACATGTAATTGAATCATTTGTTATGTCATGCAGCTTAAAACCAGCAAGTGTGAAAAAAGCCTCCCACTGCATTGCCAGACCCTTATCCCAAATCCATACCTTGTTGCAATGACATGATTTAGTAATACACATTGTAAGTATGCCTTAACTAATACTCAGTCAAAACCTACAAACTTCAAGCTTGATTCCTTCTCCTTAGCAATTAGTCCCCTCCCCTTCTGTTCCCTTGTAGAGTCCCTGTCATACCAAACCCAAGTGCTTCACAATCACACTGTTGGTTGCTCAGTCACTGAACACTCTTGTAAAATCAAGGATGCACAAATTCCATGGAACTGTTATATGTTGTCATGGTAACAGCAGCCATCACACTCCTTGCTACCTCCTAACCCTACCTTGTTGGGAATGGTACCCCACTTTCGTCACCCTTTGTCATCATCCAAAGTTGCAAGTGTACTTTTCTAGACAACATACAAGTATGAAATTAAGTACATTTATTTTTACATTTTCTTCCTTAGACTTCCAAAAATGGTTATTTGACAATTTTAAAACATTTTTTATCTAACTTTCATTAACCACATCTCTCCTGATCTAGATAAATATTGTTTAACAAATTATGACTTCAGACAGCAATTATCATTTGGGACAAAATGGTATAAAGGCAACAGCACAGTTCATGAGGCTAAGCCACAACATATGCACTTTGAAAAATTTGTGCAAAGTTTTTGGTAATTCTCAAAGCTTTGTGTTTAATTTGATGACTGCTGCTTTGTCACACTACAGTTTAGTGTTGCAGGCCTGTAATTTCTACATGCCTCCTGTGGGACTGCAGATGGTATACCCTCTTCATCAGTTTTATTGCCAATATGATGGTGGCATCATAGAGTAGTCTGACTGCCTGAAGATCCACTACACCTTATCTGCTGCAGCATCAAATGGAAACATTTTGTTACAATGTCACATCGCACTTGCTGTCAAGTAATATGCTGATCTCTGTTTATTCTTCATGCTCTGTTGGAAGTCAGAATTGTCCAAAAACACAGCATTCTGCATCAGGAAGTATCATAGTTGAGGATGCTTTGCTGGTAGAGGGATAAAGCCCTGACTGTGGCCCAGCCTACCTGGGTTCGATTAATAGCTCGGGCAACTGACAGAGTGGCAGGGAATGGATAGACATGCCCATTGAAGGTGGGACACCACATGCTGATATTCTTTCTAAGAGGAGGCATGGTCAAAGAGGGCAGTTGTCTTCAGATGTAATCAAGAAGTGTGGTAGTGGAGAAAGGGAAAGTGTAGGCCATGCATAAGGGAAAGTGTAGGTCATGCATAAAAAATTCCCTGGATGGAAGCACAGATGGGCCAAGCCCCCAGAACACCCATCGGATCCATGAGTGGCCCCAGGAAAAAATGGAATAAGTCTGGGGTGTTTGAGAGTAGCTGGCAGACCTGGCATGGACATTAGGTAATGGGAGCTGCGCCAGCAAAGCTGAGGTCTGAGGGGACCAAACCAAACAAAAAAATATGAATTTATAACTAACATTGTTAAGTCACAACAATGTTAAAGTACTATATGTTATCATTAAGAGAGGTACATTTAAATTACAGAGGCTAGGCCTCTCATTAATGTTTCCTTATTTTTTGTCTCCCATTGCCTGCCAGCCACTGGCCCTCCTGCAATCACAAATCCTCTTCATTTCCTGATAGGGTGAAAGATAATTGCATGAAGCCATCATCCTGGCTGCCATCTGGAGTTTATTGTTTGAAGACCTAACCCCACTCCTTGTTGCTGCTGTGCTCACCTGCCTTGCAACAGGGGCTGACAGTGCCCTTCTTATTTATGTGCACATGTGTGTGTGTGTGTGTATGTGCGTGCACATGTGTGTGTGTGTGTGTCCTTGACTGTGGCCCAGACTCCAATTCTAGAGTGCAGAGTGGAGAATGGTAGGAGTAGATACCAACACTGGCTTATGGGGAAAAAGAGATGACAGATATCTCCACTGTAATTCTGACTACTTTGAGAAGACAGGTGTCCCAAAAGTTTAGCATATACACCAGAAACAAGCACCCACCAAGCAGCATATAATCACTGTATTAGGCATTGGGCACTGCAAAGTACTACCGTGCTAAACTAGGCTTGCGTTATGGCACTTCTGCTCATTCAGTTTACCATGAGGAGGGACATAATACAACCAAAGATTATAAAGGCTGTTTAGGTATAACATTCCATGATCTGCTGTTGCCTGCAAAAAACAAATGGATTAATCACATCACAGATGGCAAAAAGGCCTAAAAAATAACAGTATTTTAGTACTTTTGGTTATAGTCAAAACATCAGTGTTAGATGATCAATTCCCTCAATCTGTCACACTGATATATCTATATCTATACCTATATCTATATCTATATATATATATATATATATATATACCTATATCTATAGCTATACAGTACCTATACATAAACTATACCTATACCTATATCTATATATACATACACAGACAGATAGATATAGATATGCACACATACATATACAGAAAGGACATTCTTCAATGAGGAAAACAGTGTTTACAGTTTGCTGCTCTCATCAGGGTACAGGAAAAGTTTGGAAAGGTACCAGATTGCATCTTAACATCTGACTGCCACCAGTGCAATGCTGTTTCTCTAAATAGTGCTATATTTTTAATGGGACCTATCATGCCAATTCACACTGAAAAATACCTGTCTACCATGCGTGGATCCTACACATGCACTCATGCCTTTAAAGATTTCTGGTCTCGTTATTTTAATTATTACATATTCACAAACAGGGTCACCAAGTCCCTTAATTTTGAATCTGTACGTATGTCATTAAACAGCACAAGTGTAATTAAAACATTGCATATCCAGGTCCCTGCATGTACTAGGTATGATAAGGGGAAAAGAAGATTTCACGCTGCACACTGCATGAGTAAATAAGCAATAATGCTGAATTATTTGCTGCCAAGGAATATTAGTAGGTGGTGCTGTTCTGGCACTCTGATGTTGAGCTTTTTCTTTGGTCAATAATGAGATGGCAGGCTGGCTTGCTGGATAATTCATCATTTTCATCCATGTGATAAGAATAACATGAACATTTTTTTAATCTATGCCTAGCAAAGAAATTGTCCAAAAAGAACATAAAATTCGATCCTTATCTTATTTCAACATTTGGGTTGTCGCCATGTATTTCTAAGAAGGAGAAATAACATTTTATTCCCTACATTAATAAAAAAGTTCTTTAATAATAAAATAACATTTTGAAGAAATAATTTGTAGATCTCAGGAATTATCCCATATATTCCTGGAGCTTTATTTTATTTTAACGCTGCATTTGTTCAATTACTTCTTGATTAGTGATAAGCCTTAAAGGGATGTGATATTTTCATCAGAAAAGTTACTTTTTTGTATTTTGCTTAAAATGGCCCTAATGATCATCATTCTCTTTCGGCTTTTCCCGTTAGGGGTCGCCACAGCAGATCATCTCTTTCCATTTCTTCCTATCCTCTGCATCTTGCTCTGTCACACCAACCGCCTGCATGTCCTCTCTCACCACGTCCATAAACCTTATCTTAGGCCTTCCTCTATTCCTCTTACCTGGCAGCTCCATCCTTAGCATCTTTTTCCCAATATACCCATCATCCCTCCTCAGCACATGTCCAAACCAACGCTAATCTCTCTCTTGCTTTGTCTCCAAACTGTCCAACATGAGCTGACCCTCTAATATACCGATTCCTAATCCTATCCATCCTAGTCACACCGATTGCAAATCTTATTGGCCCTAATGATATGTCATCTAATTCCCTGCTCTCTTCTTGATTAATATTTTCATGTTAACTCTTTAAGTCTAATAATATAGTTTCAATATCAGAAACTTCTCACTATCTGGATTCTGAATGTATTTTGTTATATTTGATCTGGGAATAATCTTAGATCTTTTTGCTAGCCTCTCACCATATAGACTTGTGAGATATGATTGCAATTTACACTTTATAATATAATATTTCTTGATATTTTTATTTAAGATCTTTACAAGATCCACAAATACAGTTCCTCTATTTAAACTTTATATGTAATAATATGTAACTCTTCTTGCAACAATTTAGGTAAATTTCTATCACATGCTTTTAACTTATTATGGCATAAAATGCCATTCTGCAGTACAAACAGGACATCAAAAAGATCCATACAATACTTTCATTAATTTCTCCATTATTAATCAAACAATAGCTTTCTAGATCCTTACTTAATCAATGTTGAAAATTGTTTATATTGCATCATATGTGAAGTAATTCTGTTAACTATCAAATCAACCAAAGCCAGACATGAGATAAAATGGCACCCAGGTAAAGAATAACCACAAAGCCTTCTTAAATTATGTTACAAATGTCAGGAACAGTGCCCAGCACTGCACCAAACTAATAGTAACTGATATCATGTACTCACACGGAGGACATAACCAATCTGCTAACAAACCCATTTCACTCAAACTTCATCCTCTCCCCTCCAATATTCTCAGATTACTTACCTGCACATACACCTACCAAATCTCCCAAGTATATGTTCTCAAGGTTGTATCTAAGTTCAAGAGCACTATGTCTATGAGGTCAGATAACATACCAGACTGCCTACTGGTCAGAGTGAAACATGGCTTGGATGATCCCCTACATGAGCTATTCAATTAGCCACAAAACAGGATTCATTCCAGTCAAATTTATGACAACAATGGTCATTCTCCTGCACAAAGGTGGGGCTTCAATGGAACTGAATAATTATAGTGCAATAAGACTGACCAGTCTCATCTGTAAGGCTATGAAAAGGATCATTATGGAATTAATATATAAGGATATAGGTAACCTACAGACTCTCAACCACACCCAGTTCAGATTCAT